>NC_134095.1:55664418-55904188 GCF_000715075.1 Nicotiana tabacum | reverse complement strand
CCTGGAGAATGAGGATGAGAAAAAGAAGAAGTCAGGCGTCCACCTGAAGAATGAGGATGAAAATTACAGAAGTCAGGCGTCCACCTGGAGAATGAGGACAAAGAGAAGAAGAAGTCAGGCGTCCACCTGGAGAATGAGGACAAAGAAAAGAAGAAGTCAGGCGTCCACCTGGAGAATGAGGATGAAGAATTAAAGAAGTCAGGCGTCCACCTGGAGAATGAGGATAAGAATTTAAGAAGAAGTCAGGCGTCCACCTGGAGAATGAGGATAGAAAAATTAAAAAGAAGTCAGGCGTCCACCTGGAGAATGAGGATAAAGAAATTAAAGAAGTCAGGCGTCCACCTGGAGAATGAGGATGAGAATTAAAGAAGTCAGGCGTCCACCTGGAGAATGAGGATGAAGAATTAAAGAAGTCAGGCATCCACCTGGAGAATGAGGATGAAGAATTGAAGAAGTCAGGCGTCCACCTGGAGAATGAGGACAAAGAGAAGAAGAAGTCAGGCGTCCACCTGGAGAATGAGGGCAAAGAAAAGAAGAAGTCAGGCGTCCACCTGGAGAATGAGGATGAAGAATTAAAGAAGTCAGGCGTCCACCTGGAGAATGAGGATGAAGAATTAAAGAAGTCAGGCGTCCACCTGGAGAATGAGGATGAGAAAAGAAGAAGTCAGGCGTCCACCTAGAGAATGAGGATGAAGAATTGAAGAAGTCAGGCGTCCACCTGGAGAATGAGGATGAAGAATTGAAGAAGTCAGGCGTCCACCTGGAGAATGAGGATGAAGAAGTTAAAAAGAAGTCAGGCGTCCACCTGGAGAATGAGGATAAAGAAATTAAAGAAGTCAGGCGTCCACCTGGAGAATGAGGATGAAGAATTGAAGAAGTCAGGCGTCCACCTGGAGAATGAGGACAAAGAAAAGAAGAAGTCAGGCGTCCACCTGGAGAATGAGGATGAAGAATTAAAAAAAATCAGGCGTCCACCTGAAGAATGAGGATGAAGAATTAAAGAAGTCAGGCGTCCACCTGGAGAATGAGGATAAAGAAATTGAAGAAATCAGGCGTCCACCTGGAGAATGAGGATGAAGAATTGAAGAAGTCAGGCGTCCACCTGGAGAATGAGGATGAAGAAAGAAAAGAAACAGTCAAGGCACCCACCTGAAGAACGAGGGAATTGAAATGTTGAAATCTAAAGCCCGCTCACATGAAAAAGGAGCATACTTAGAATCAATAAAGCAGAGGAGTCCAACAGAATCCCCAGCAAGAAACAACAAGAGTTCCAAAGGGAATACAGAATAAGCCAAATGCCCAAGATTCACCAAGATATCAAGACAACAAGAAACGCAAGGGCATGATCTAGATAAGATTTTTAATTCCTGTACCATAATCTAGTTTAATTTTTGTATTACCTTGGAAGTAAGGTGTAATAAGGAGGTCAGCAAGCAGTAAAAAACGGCACGAAGCAGCAGTAACATCACAGTCCCACGGTAGTCCCAGCTACCCAAAAATTCCCGAACTACACTGACCTGATTCCTTTATAGCCAAGGATATGTAGGAAACCTTTGAAGCAGAGGTTCGGTCAAATCTTTCAAAAATGCTTCCCACGGAGTATTCGAACGGGCAAAAATCGCTCGTATCCGCTCACTTTATCTTTGCACGAAAATTCTTCGAATTTCCGCACAAAGAGGGGCAGCTGTGAGCACGTGATTTTTGCCTTAACTAAAACTACTCCAAAAATAAATCAAAAATAAAATAAATTTCTTTTACTGTGTAATTTTTGAATTTGCGTGGTGTTAAATATTTGTGTTATGTCCGTAAAAGTTTATTTTGTCATAATAAAATGAAAAAATAAAATAAAATACATATTGCATGCATATAGGATTTAATTATGCGTTTAAGAGATAATTTAAATAAAATCACAAAAAATATGCATTCGTTCTATTTTTTTACTGTGTAATTAATGTTTTGACTATGTGTTAAATAGTTGTTATGAAGTAATTAATATCTTGTGTAAGGTTAAAAATTGTTTTGTAATTTTATTAGGATTTTTTTATTAATAATAAAATTAGAAAATAAAATAAAATAGAATGGGAAAATCGGACCTGGATTTAAAATCCAGGCCCAAATCAAATTACACTTCCTCAGCCCAATCCAAACAGCCTGTCCGGTCCAGTCCCAAGCTAAGACCAAACGACGTCGTTTGGTCACCTCTCATCAAGGGCCGTTGGATTAAGTCCATCCAACGGCCAAGATTTCATCACCCTAACCCAAGACCCTTACCCGATCCAATACCCGGTTCAACCCGTCCCCCTAACTTAAACCAAACGACACCGTTTGGTTAAGTGAATAGATCTCAGCCATCCATCCAGCCTAATCCAACGGTCAATATCCACCCACCATTCCCCTATATAAACCCATAATCCTTTACCCGGCCCCCTAACTAAACACCCCCCTCTCCGCTCCTGTTCATCATCGTTCCAAACAGACCCCTAACCCTAGCCGCCCCTATTCCCCTTCGCCTGAAACTCGGCGGCATCAACGCCGTCGGTCACCACCTTGACACCCCAGAACCCTCTGAACGTCCTCTACACAAATATGACCTTAGATTCCTTCGAATCAGGCCCCAACCCTTCGAATCTTAAATCGAAGGTTGGCCTGAAAACCTGATCTCAACCAATCAGCCCCAAATTAACACCACGGCTTCCCCTAACAACCCTTGTTATGGATCTGAAGTTAGTTTGGCTCGAATCACTTCAGAGCTTCTCGAATCTTCTTTTGAAGATTCGAGCCAAACAAAAATTATCCAGATCTGTTCCAAAGTGACACCAAATAACCCCTAGGCTTCCCTCACCCCTGTGTCGTACTTGGTTTCCCTCGAATCTAACCAGAAATGATTAAGCCCCAAATCGAACCTTCAGGAAACCTAGAAATACCAAACTTCTGGATTTTTGTCCAAATTGATTAAAGGATTGAGGTTTAATCGACCTTAGTCGAAGTATTTTCAGTGGAAAATACTTCGACTAAGGTCTGTTTGATTTCAAACAAAAAATCCGAAAGCCGAGTTGAGTTCGAGTCTAATTGAAGATTCAGAGGTATTTTCTATTTCTTTGTGTATTCTACGTGTATTGTTGTCTGTCTTAATAGCTTGTTAATTTTTCATGATTTTATTTGATTAATTCTGTCATCTTTGTCTCATGCCCGTATATATGGTCAAATATGAAATTAATTCTGTTGGTTGTGAATATTTATAATGTAAGCAATCGACTCGATTAAGTTCGTCGATTAGTTATATTATGAATTCTCATTCATAATAATACTAATTGAAACAATCTGTTTTCTGTTATTATGTACTGTTTGTTGACAGATATTGTAGATAATCGTTTTTAACTAATACTCGTCAGTTAAATCATCCTGGTTTATATGAATCTGTCATAATGAGTGTTGTATATATGATATTGTTTGAACATTAAAGTTTCAGGGCATTGTCAGGATTGACAATGATCCTGTGTGTGTTGAATTTTGGTTCAATGTTAAATCCAGTCTGAATTGTTATGATAATTTCAGTAATATGTTGTTATGATGTTAGTTCTGAATTCAGTGTAATATTGTTGTAATGTCCAATTTGAATTCAAGTTTACAAAAGTTGGTCAAATACAATTGTGTTAGGAGGTTAATAGGATTGGTTATAGCTGTAAATCAGAAAGGTAGTTAAGTTTATACAGATTTTAGAATCTGTTTTGCAGTATGTTCTGATTTTTCAGTAATTACAGTAGGTCAGGGGCATTTCTGGGAATGAAACAGTAAAGAACGGGGTGTTAGTGCTAGTGTATTATAATGTAATGTTAATGGCTATATTTAAGTAATAAAGGGGGAACAAGGGATAATGGGGCTGCTGAAAATCATGTTAGGATCACATAAAGTATTAAAAAGTAGTTTTTAATGGAAACTTTTTAATTTTTAAAGGGAAAAAGGGTCCAGCCACCATGAAAAAGGTGCAACCAGCCCTGTATAAATACAGGGGCTGGACAGACCTTAAGGGAGTCTTGAAGAGACCTTAGAGAAAAAAAAAAGAGAGTTCTAAGAGGGAAAAGAGAGAGTTTTTTTTCCAGAGAATAGGGGCAGTTTTCAGAAGAAGAGAGTTTGAGAGATTTTAGGAGAGGAAAAAGAAACAGAAAGGGAACAAAAGGGCAGTCACACACACACACACAGATATACAACAATAGAAACAGAAAAAAAAAATCAGAAAAATGGGAATTTGAAACTGAAAAGAAATTGAAATTTGAAATATTGTTCTTTTGTTGAATCTGTTCAACCTTACTTGGTTTCACTGATTCAGTTAACATCTGAAGTGTCCAGTTAAAAAATAACTGTACTGTGTATCTGTTTTCTTTGGATCTTATTATTGCTCAAATCTGTGGGAATACTGGTATTTCGCTGTTTTTGTTACTGCTGCAACTGTTGAAACTTACTTCTTCTACCTCCATTTCCAGGTACATATCTTTTTAAATTCTATATTGGAAAGAGATTCAACATGACTCATCAATGAAGCTAGAATTGAAATGCTATTTTCCAATTGTCCAAGTTCATTAGTTTTAATTTCATTTTTTATGTTAGTTAACTAGTAGTGAATTCAATTTGATAGCTATGAGTTAAATTGTCTTATTTTGAAATTCATATAAAGTTTTTGTAATAATGTTAGCCATTCCGAAATCTCATTGGTATAGATATATGTGAATTGTCAAAACAGGGAGTAAGGCATAAAAATGGGCCATTGATTACATCCCATAATACCATTAGCTAAATGTAAAGATTAAGAAGTTACATTAGTAGAATATCTTGTAACAAATATGATTTTGTTTAAGATTGGTATAAGTTATTATATGGTATGATGACATGTATAATCATATGAGTAAAGTAAGTTGGTATAGCTCATCATAATGTTAAAACGTTATGAATGTTTACGCCAAACAGTTAGGTTGCATGTAAGGTAACTTTGTTGAATTAACTTGTATAATAATTCCCTTTCTATAAATTCGATGCTTATCTATCTTCATAAAACAAAGTGACCAAATAATTAGGCCTATTAGATTAAAAGCGAGTATATGAGAATGAAAAGAGATGTACAAACATAAATTGCCACACTTTACATCAATGATAATTAAAAATAGAATTTGCATTAAGTAAATAATGAAAATTCTCGGAAAATATTTCCTTCCTTTATGAATAATTTATTTTCAGTTTCATATGCAATTTATTCTTTGGCATATATATATATATATATATGTCATATTTGTTTAAAAATAGTATTAATCATATTTTTATTCTGTTCTTTGAATTTGAATAGTTGGAATGAATATAACTTATATTCGGAAATCATAATCGACGAACAATCTTTAATAGATTGCGAATTCTTTTCAAAGAATTTATAGGCCTCTAAATAGGAGTTTCTCATGATTTTCACATAAAAGAAATACATAATTATAATAAACAATTTGTGGAAAATCCCTAAACCATTACAAATATTTTGCGCAATTAGGGATACGTTCGCGTACCCTGATTATATTTTTAAAAGTAAAAATTCGGATTATGCGTACGCGCAATTTCGAACGAATATTTAATAAAAGGATTTTTCCAAAGGCGTCAAATCAATTTCATAAAAACCCGAGATGTACGGTTCACTATTCAAGAAAAACAAATATTCTTGATTCGACACAATTTTGAAAAATGATTGCTTAATAAATATATTATCAAAAGTTATTGTGTACACGTACGCGTGACACAAGTCCGCAATTTTTTTTAAAACACGAATATACGTACGCGTAATTCGATTCAAAGAAGGGTCCTCAAACACAGTAAGTATAAGCGGTAGCAAAAATCATGCAACATCAATATATTTAATAAAAATCAAGATAATTAAGCCAATAATAAAAACAGTTAAGCGACCGTGCTAGAACCACGGAATTCGGAAATGCCTAACACCTTCTTCCGGATTAACAGAATTCCTTACTCAGGATTTCTGGTTCGCAGAATAATAAACAGAGTCATATTCTCCTCGATTCAGGGATTGAAATTGGTGACTTGGGACGCCTTAAAATTCCCAGGTGGCGACTCTGAAATAACTAAATAAATCCCGTTTCGACTGTCCTTTAATTGGAGAAAACTCCCCACGCGCCCCGCGGGCGCGGCAAAAAGGAGGTGCGACACAAGACTCGCTCATATTCTTCTAAGAATGAATATATATTCATAAACCACGTGTGGTCACATTCACATCATGAATGGACAATAATCATCTATATGTGTTTTACAAAATCTCATGCTAAATCGATGAGAAATATTATTTTCACAAAGTGAAGGATTATTTTGAGAATCCTTATTATTTTTCATTACCACAATGATGACGATTATAATTTCGTCTATTGCCACGTCTACATCCATTGATACATTCATAGCAATAATTTTATCTTCTTTCAGACGTATCACATACTGCTATCACATTTTCTTAAGGGAATGAGAATGAAGCAAATTTAATGGGACGGGTTTCCACTTCATGTGCTCACAATCATACATGAATTTGATCATGGCAAGATATAGAAATTTTACCACTTTGAGTGATTATAATTTCTTGCAAACTCTATTAAAGTTATAATCAAAGTTTATTGTCTTTGCTTGTATTTAAAATCAAATTATAGAATTTCAAGAATTTAAAAGAGAAAATAAAGTAAAATACTTATCTTAAATTCAGAATTTAGTCATGAAGGAAGTTTATGAAACAATTGACAATCATTATGCCCAATCCTAAAGTTTCTACTTAATTGGTTAGAGTCTGGTGGTGGTAAACGTGTTATAAAATAATAAAAGCACAAGAAGAGTATTGCAAAGAAAAGTAGGAAAGAGAATTCTTATTGGTTTTGGGATGAATTATAATAGAATATGACCTCTCTATTTATAGGGAAAGAATGATTTAGCCACCAAGTATAATCCCTAAAATCTCTCTAAAATATAGATATTCACCTTAAATAAAATTCTATTTATAACCCCCACAAAATTCATAGAAGTTGAAATCTGTGCATATTCGCAAGTAGTACTCTTCTTCAGAGTTTACAAATTTTTGAAGGCGAAATGCCTTCATTTAATTCATCCAATAATGGAATTTTTATTCTCCGGGAACTTGAATTAGAGGAAACGTGTGAACTCCGATGAGTTCCCGGAAAACATAGTTCTTTAACATTTTTAGCAAGATGGGGCGGTGCGCATGGCTTTTCCATTGCTTAGCATTCTCTTTTGATCAGCAAGTTAGTATTTTTCAAGTGGGATATACAAAACAAGGAAATATATACACAAAAGAAAAATAAAATTTTGATACATACAAAGAAAGAAAATAACGTTATAATACACATTTTAATATACACATTATTATTGTGTTATATACTATAATATACAAAATAAGGTATTTACATATGTGTTATACACTAAGATATATAAAGAAGGAAAATAAACTTGTGATATACATTTTGATATATATAAAGAAGAAAAATAAAGTTGTGATATAAATTTTAATATACACATTATTATGTATTGTACACTGTGATATACAAGCAATATTATTATTGTTAAGTTATACACTTGAATATACATATTTAGGCTATCAAATGCCAAATACCAAAAAAATAGACTCTTAAAAAGAGAGATCTACGCAGTATGCCCACCCCAAACACCATTTAACTGTGATGACCCGGCCGGTCGTCTTAAGAATTTACGCCTCGATTCCCTATTAACTGTTTTCCCCGAGTTTATTTCTGCTATTTTGACTTGCCGGGATATTTGGTTTTGAGTTTCGGAGAGTTTTGGGACACTTAGTCCCTAAATAAGAGCTTAAGTGTTGGAAAGTTGACCGTAGTTGGAACAGTGTGAAGACATCCTCGGAATGGAAATCCGATGGTTCCGTTAGCTCTGTTGGGTGATTTCAAGCTTAGGGGCGTGTTCGGATTGTGTTTTGGAGGTCCGTAGCTAATTTAGGTTTGAAATGCCGAAAGATCGAATTTTGAAGTTTCCGGTTCGAAATTGAGATTTTGATTCGAGGGTCGGAATGGAATTCCGGAAGTTTGAGTAGCTCCGTAGTATTGAATGTGACGTGTGTGCAAAATTTCAGGTCATTCGGACGAGGTTTGATAGACATTTTGACCGAAAGCGTATTTTTAGAGTTTTTGGAATTCTTAGGCTTGAATCCGATGAAAAATAGGGTTTTTGATGTTGTTTTGAGCGTTCCGAAGGTTGGAACAAGTTTGAATGAAGTTATGGGATATGTTGGTAGGTTTGATTGAGCTCCCGGGGGCCTCAAGATAATTTCGGATGGTTGACAGAAAGACTTTTGAAACCTTGTGTGGGGGACCTTCCCCTTAGGATTTGGTATTGTTGATAATTGAAATGCCTTGTACGTGTGGTGACGAGTGCGTACTTGTGCTAATTGTTGGAAATCCGATTTTTCATTAAGTAATTACTAGTATGTTTTCTTTCCTGTTTATTACTTGCACTATTAAGCCTGTTGATAGCTTAGGAAAAACATGTCTAAGTGATTTAATTGCCTTATTTACTCAAATTGCCTTACCTGAATTCTGTGCATCATGCTAAACTTGATATGGAATTTGACCTTTCTGAGAAATTTCCTATTGCTACTGTGTATTTACATTGGGACTACAGATATGAGATTCCAGTAGCTCCCCCTTGTTTGTTTATATTTGGGACTACGGATGTGGGATTCCGGTAGATCCCCCTGTACAGTTATATGGAACTACGAGACTGCACTCGGTAGATTCCCCCAATACTGGGTATTTACATTTTGGGACTACGGAACGGGATTCTGGTAGATCCCCATGCACTATGAGTTGGATTACGGGATGGTATCCCAGGAGAAACTATTGGATATGTATATGTGGGACTACAGGACGGTATCCTGGGAGATCCCCGATGGTTACGATTTGGTGTTGAGCTGTATTTTCTTTCTGTGCTTACCTTGCCTTTGCATAGTTGCTGTTGTCCTTTCTATCTTTTGTTACTTTTACTGTTGTACTTATTTATACTGCTCTGTTCTACACTATCGAACTTTATACTTTATTTAATCTCAGTAGGGCCCTGACCTTCCTCGTCATTACTCGGCCGAGGTTAGGCTTGGCACTTACTGAGTACCGCTGTGGTGTACTCATGCCCTTTCTGCGCATGTTTTTCATGTGCAGATCCAGGTACCTTGACTCAGACTTACCATCCTTGAGGCGAGGCGACCCTTCGGAGACTTCGAGGTATATCTGCCGCGTCCGCAGACCGATGAGTCTTTCTCTATTCTCTCTTGTAGTTATAGCCCTTCTGTATTTACTTGTTTTAGACTATTCTGGAGTTAGAACACTATGTAATATCCTTAGCTTATGATTCATGGGTTTTCGGGTCTTGGAAGTATGTATTGGTTGGAGAGTTAAATATTGTGTATGCCGAGCGGCACTATTAAACACTTTTTTATCACTCTAATTCTATCTTAAATCGTTTAATTTCTGCAATTTGGTTTATTTTCCGCAATTTAGGCTTACTTAGTCGTAGAGGCTAGGTGCCGTCACAATGGTTCACGGAGGGCGAACCGGTGTCGTGACAAGTTGGTATCAGAGCTCTAGGTTCATAGGAGTCATGAATCACAAGCCGGTTTATTAGAGTCTCGCTGATTGGTACAGAGACGTTTGTACTTATCTACGAGAGGCTATGTAACTGTTAGGAAAATTTCCACTTCATTTGATTTCCTTGTCGTGCGATATTATGGATATCACAATTCTAAACTTCTGTCTTCTATTCTCTCATAGATGATGAGGACATGCGCTACCCGAGATGATCAGGCAACCGTGGTCCCTACTGCAGCCGTTAGAGGCCGGGTCCGGGGCCGGGGTAGAGGCCGAGGACGCGCACATGGTGCAGCCAGAGCACTTGCACGAGCTGCCACCGAGGTACCACCAGCAGTTCCAGCCAGAGAACAGGCACCTGATACGCCTACAACTATATCTCAGGTCGGGGGAGGAGCATAGACTCCCACCGCCCGCACTCCTGAGCAGCGAGTGCATGTTGAGCAGGTCCGTGAGATTATTCATGTACAACTTGCAGTCCGAGATCAGCCCGAGGACAGGGTAGCAGCTTCCGAGGATGAGCAGCTTAGGCTTGAGAGGTTCAAGAAGTACAAGCCTCCTATTTTCAGTTGTCTAGCATCGGATGATGCTCTGGGATTTCTAGATGAGTGCTACCGCATTCTCCGTACCATGGGTATATCAGGATCGAGCGGGGTTTCCTTCACTACTTTCCAGCTTCGAGGAGCCACCTATGAGTGGTGGCACACCTATGAGTTAGACAGTCCGGATGAGGGTGCTTCACTGACTTGGACTCAGTTTTCAGATCTATTCCTGAGAGAGTATGTTCCTCAGAGCCTCAGGGACGCATGGCGCGCAGAGTTTGAGCATTTGCACCAGGGTTCTATGACTGTCTCAGAGTATGCTGTCCGTTATACCAGTTTGGGTAGGCATGCACCAACTTTGGTTTCTACTGTTCGCGAGAGGGTTCGCCGGTTTATTGAGGGCTTTATTCCCAACATTAGGTCTAGCATGGCTCATGAGTTGGAGATGGATATTTCTTATTAGCAGGTAGTGAGCATTGCTAGGAGGATTGAGGGTATGCATGCTAGGGAGAGAGAGGAGAGGGAGGCTGAGAGGTCTCGAGAGTCGGGCCATTTTTCTGGTGCTCGTGTCCCAGCAACAGGTCGTCATGGTAGGGGTTATATGAGTCGCCCTATTCATTCAGCTCTTCTAGCAGCCAGTGGTATTCCAGCTCCTCCTAGACCTCACGAGCCTTATTATGTACCTCCGGTATCTAGGACGCTTCTTGTGCGGGGTGCTTTCAGAGGTCAGTCCAGTAGACCTGGCCCGAGCTTGTCATAGCCACCACGTCCTCCCAGAGCTTGTTTTGAGTGTGGTGACACACACCATATGGTGAGGAATTGCCCTAGACTTGGGGGGGGGGAGGGTGCACCTCCACAGACTTCTCAGCCACAACGTGCCCCGCAGAGTTCTCAGGCCATGGTTACATCTCCAGTTGCTACCCCACCTGCTTAGCCAGCTAGAGGTGGAGGTTGGGGAGGTAGAGGTCGCCCTAGAGGGGGAGGCCAGGCCAGATACTATGCCCTTCATGCCTGTACCGAGGTTGTTACCTCCGATTCTATCATCACATGTATTATATTGGTTTGTCACAGAGATGCATCGGTTCTATTCGATCCAGGATCCACTTACTCTTATGTGTCTTTTTATTTTGCTCCGTATTTGGGTGTACCTCAGGATTCTTTGAGTTCCCCTGTTTATATTTCTACTCTTGTGGGAGATTCTCTTGTTGTGGACCACATCTATCGGTCGTGTTTGGTTGCTCTTAGTGGTTTTGAGACCAGAGCCGATTTATTATTGCTCAGCATGGTAGATTTTGATATTATCTTGGGCATGGACTGGTTGTCGCCCCATTATGCTATTCTTGATTGTCACACCAAAACTGTGACACTGGCTATGCCAGGTGTACCGCTTGTTGAGTGGAGGGGTACTTTAGATCACACTCCCAGTAGAGTTATTTCTTTTCTTAAAGCTCAGTGTATGGTTGAGAAGGGGTGTGACGCGTATTTGGCTTATGTGAGAGATGTCAGTGTTGATACCCCTTCAGTTGATTCAGTCCTAGTAGTACGGGATTTTCCCGATGTGTTTCCAGCTGATCTTCTGGGCATGCCGCCTGATAGAGATATTGATTTTGGCATTGATCTGTTACCGGGCACTCAGCCCATTTCTATTCCTCCGTACGTATGGCTCCTCCTGAGTTGAAGGATCAGTTACAAGAATTACTTGATAAGGGTTTTATTCGGCCCAGTGTATCGCCTTGGGGTGCTCCTGTCTTGTTTGTGAAGAAAAAGGATGGTTCTATGCGTATGTGTATTGATTATCGCCAGCTGAACAAGGTTACAATGAAGAACCGTTATCCTTTACCTTGTATTGATGATCTATTTGACCAACTTCAGGGCGCACGAGTGTTTACTAAGATTGACTTGCGCTCAGGTTACCATCAGTTGAAGATTCGGGACCCAGATATCCCGAAGACTGCTTTCAGACTCGGTATAGTCATTATGAGTTCCTTGTTATGTCATTTGGGCTGACCAATGCCCCGACAACCTTTATGCATTTGATACACAGTGTGTTCCGGCCGTATCTTGACTCGTTCGTCATTGTCTTTATTGATGATATTCTAGTGTATTCCCGGAGTCGGAAAAATCATGAGCAACACCAGAGGACTGTGCTTCAGACTCTGAGAGAGAAGAAGTTATATGCTAAGTTCTCGAAATGTGAGTTTTGGTTGGATTCAATGGCATTCTTAGGCCACGTGGTGTCGAGTGAGGGTATTCAGGTGGATCCGAAGAAGATAAAGGCCATGCAGAGTTGGCCCATAACATCCTTAGCTACAGACATCCGCAATTTCCTTGGCTTGGCAGGTTACTACTGCCGTTTTGTTGAGGGGTTTTCATCGATTACAGCCCTATGACCAGAATGACCTAGAAGGGTGCTCCGTTCCAGTGGAGGAGGAGTGTGAGGCGAGCTTTCAAAAGCTCAAGATAGCTTTGACTACAACCCCAATTTTGATACTGCTTACAGGTTCAGGGTCTTATACGGTTTATTGTGATGCCTCGAGGATTGGCCTCAGAGTGGTGTTGATGCAGGACAATACAGTGATTGCCTACGCGTCCATACAGTTGAAGGTACATGAGAAGAATTATCCGGTCCATGACCTTGAGTTAGCTGCCATTGTTCACGCCTTGAAGATCTGGCGCCATTATTTATATGGTGTGCCTTATGAGATTTATACTGACCATCGGAGCTTGCAACACCTGTTCAAGCAAAAGGATCTAAATTTGCGCTAGATGAGGTGGTTAGAGTTGCTGAAGGACTATGATATCACTATTCTGTATCACCCGGGCAAGGCCAATGTGGTGACCAATGCTTTGAGTTGCCAGGCAGAGAGTTTGGGGAGTTTGGCTTCTTTACCAGTATCAGAGAGGCCTATGGCGATGGATGTTCAGACCTTAGCCAACAAGTTTGTGAGATTGGATCTTTCGGAGCCCAGTCGGGTTCTAGCTTGCGTGATTTCTCGGTCTTCTTTATTTGATCGTATCAGGGAGTGGCAGTATGATGACCCTCACTTGCTTGTCCTCAAGGACAAGGTTCAGCACGGTGATACCAGAGATGTGGCTATTGGTGATGATGGTGTATTGAGGATGCAGGGTCAGATTTGCGTACCCAATGTAGATGGGCTTTGAGAGTTGATTCTAGAGGAGACCCATAGCTCGAGGTATTCCATTCATCCGGGTGCCGCGAAGATGTATCAGGATTTGAGGCAACACTACTAGTGGAGACGGATGAAGAAATATATAGTTGGATTTGTAGCTCGGTGCCTCAACTATCAGCAGGTGAAGTATGAGCACCAGAGACCGGGTAGGTTACTTCAGCAGATATAGATTCCGGAGTGGAAGTGCGAGCGGATCACCATGGACTTTGTAGTTAGGCTCCCATGGACTTTGAGAAAGTTCGATGCCATTCGGGTGATTGTGGATCGGCTGACCAAGTCCACTCACTTTATTCTTGTATGTACTACTTATTCCTCGGAGCGGTTGGTGGAGATCTATATCCGGGAGATTATTCGTCTGCATGGTATTCCGGTTTCCATCATTTCAGATAGAGGTACTCAGTTCATATCACATTTTTGGAGAGCCGTTCAGCATGAGTTGGGTACTCGGGTGGAGTTGAGTATAACATTTCACCCTCAGACGGATGGACAGTCCAAACACACTATTCAGATTCTTGATGATATTCTCTGTGCGTATGTGATTGAGTTTGGAGGGTCTTGGGATCAGTTCTTGCCATTGGCAGAGTTTGCTTACAACAACAGCTATCAGTCCAGCATTTAGATGGCATCCATACGAGGCTTTATATGGTAGGTGGTGTAGATCCCCGGTGGGTTGGTTTGAGCCGGGTGAGGCTAGATTATTAGGAACAGACTTGGTTTAGGATGCTTTGGAGAAGGTCAAGGTGATTCAGGATAGACTCCGTACAGCCCAGTCCAGACAGAAGAGTTACGCAGACCAGAAGGTTCGTGATGTTTCCTATATGGTTGGAGAGAGGGTTCTGCTTCGGGTTTTGCCTATGAAGGGCGTTATGAGATTTGGGAAAAAGGGAAAGTTGAGTACGAGGTTTATTGGCCCTTTTGAGATATTGAGGCATGTTGGGGAGGTTGCTTATGATCTTGCCTTACCTCCCAGCCTGGAAGGAGTTCGTCCGGTATTTCATGTTTCGATGCTTCAGAGGTATCACGGTGATCCGTCGCACGTGTTGGATTTCAGATCAGTCCAGTCCAGTTGGACAAGGATCTATCCTATGTTGAGGAGCCAATGGCTATATTGGATAGGCAGGTAAGAAAGCTGAGATCAAAGAACATTGCATCAGTAAAGGTTTAGTGGCGGGGTCAGCTGGTCGAGGAGGCGACCTGGGAGATCGAGTAGGATATGTGCAGCCGTTACCCTCATCTTTTCACTACTTCAGGTATGTCTTTATGCTCGTTCGAGGACGAGTGAATGTTTAAATGTAGGAGGATGTGACGATCTGGCCGGTCGTCTTAAGAATTTATGTCCCGATCCTCTATTAATTGCTTTCCCCATGTTTATTTCTGCTATTTTGACTTGCCGGGATGTTCGGTTTTGAGTTTCGGAGAGTTTTGGGACACTTAGTCCCTAAATGAGAGCTTAAGTGTTGGAAAGTTGACCGTAGTTAGAACAGTATAAATACAACCTCGGAATGAAAATTTGATGGTTCCGTTAGCTCGGTTGGGTGATTTCGGGCTTAGGGGCGTGTTCGGATTGTGTTTTGGAGGACCGTAGCTAATTTAGGCTTGAAATGCCGAAAGGTCGAATTTTGAAGTTTTCGGTTCGATAGTGAGATTTTGATCCGAGGGTCGGAATGGAATTCCGGAAGTTTGAGTAGCTCCGCAGTGTTGAATGTGACGTGTGTGCAAAATTTCAGGTCATTCGGATGAGGTTTGGTAGACTTTTTGATCGAAAGCGTATTTTTAGAGTTTTTGGAATTCTTAGGCTTGAATTCGATAAAAAAATAGGTGTTTTGATATTGTTTTGAGCGTTCTGAAGGTTGGAACAAGTTTGAATGAAGTTATGGGATATGTTGGTAGGTTTGGTTGAGGTCCTGGGGGACTCGGGATGATCTCGGATGGTTGACGGAAATATTTTTGGAAATTTGGAGTTGCAGCTTCAGCTGTTCTTCTGTCATAACTGCACCTGCGAGTGTGGGACCACAGGTGCGAAGCCGCAGAAGCGACGAATCTATCGCAGAAGCGGAAATGACGAAGTTTAGTAGGGACCGCAGAAGCGGTAAGATTTCCGCAAGAGTGGTACCGCATCTGCAGATGGGGAGTCGCAGATGCGGAAGATTGGTTTTAAGTGAGAAGTCCCAGATGCGACCCGTGTTCCGCAAAAGCGGGACCGCAGAGACTAGGTGCCGTCACGATGGTTCATGGAGGGCGAACCGGGGTCGTGACATTAACTCCATACACATTTAAAATATTTATGTTACCTTGTATGTCTACTTTATAGAAATTTATTCAATTTTGAAAATCATCATGTACTATTAAACAAATCTCACATTTTAAGGACAAGACTATCTCTCATTCCAATTTAAAAAATCCCTTAAAATACTCCATCATCCCCTAAGGAATTAGTATTTGACTCAAAAGATATGGGAACTTTTTGAATAAATCAATTAAAGAACATGAAGAGGTAAACCTTAGTTATACATAATAAATTCCAGATCAATGAGCTAATTGAAGAAAAAAGTAGTGCATTAGATGAAATAGAGGTAATCAATCTTATTGAATCTCTTCATTGTGGCTCCCATTAATCAATTGGGAAGGTTTTTTTATATGCTTTTTTGGAGATTGCGTCGTTCTTCTTTTCATTGTGAAGATTACAGAAGAGAGAACTAAGGAGAGAGGAAGAAGTGGAGAACCGTCCCCCTAACCGAATGTTTTCTCCTACTATATATAGTTATGGGAATTTTGCTATTTACTTGGTCTGACGCTCTCACACACTATGTCTGCCTTGGTCGTCCTCTAAACGTTGTTCCTTCTAACTTAAAGGGTATCGAGACTGCTGGATGTGGAATAGACCATGTAGTCTTTCGCTGCCTTGCCTCCTGGACGGGATGTTGGTCTGCTTGACCGCATCGATCAGATTTTGACCAATACAGTTAGTCCCTCCGTCTGTCGGGGTCGTCCCCTGTCGGGCCAGGCAGACAGATCATGATTGCTACGAATTTGAGAGAATTCTAACTACTTGTTCCTTGGTTATGCTTCTTAGGTTTCAAGTGAGATGACGACGCTCTTTCGTTATTCTTGGACCGTTGCGACTGTTTCGGAACCGAAACACCATTTGGTATTGAAGCGTTGTTTCGTGGTTGTCGCCATTATGACACATGTTCCTGGGGAATCAAAATGTTTTGTGCCCTATCAGATTTGATTGGCGACTCTTGGGTTTTGTGCTTGGGGGATTTATGTCTCTTATAAATAGTGGGAACACATCACTCGATTGACACACTTCTTTGCCCTTTGCTTGAAATAATTTTGCGAATATACTTCTTCCTCATACTCCGAATTTTCATTCGCCCCCAGTTGACTGAAAACTTTCATCCTTCCTTTCCATTGTCTTTTTGCCACACCATCTTGACAAAATGGCTGGTGATTCTTCTCGCACTGATCTCTCTGTCACAATTCCGGTGCCTGAAAATGTTGTTCTGGCCACCGAAGGAGTAGAAGTGGTGGAAGATGAGGAGGTCCCGTCGGTAGCTGAGATCTTGCCTCGTTCTAGGAGAGAATGGACTGACTTCTGCAGTCGTGCTAGGGTAGAGCCGGAACTTGTCCCCTCTATTATAAAAGAAAAAGACATTGCAGAGTTGAAAGCTAGGTGGGGAATCCCCAGTTACGTTGACATGCGGCCGGCGGTTTGACCGTCCTGGGTACTGCATGTTCTACGCCTACCCCTTTCTTATTGGATACACACTTCCTCTCCCTCTCCCGGTGGTAGATTTCTGCTGTTTTTACGAGGTATGTCCTGCCCAACTTTTGCCGTACATGTACAAGCTGTTCCTTATGTTGCTCAAATTTGCAGAACTCGCCAGTCGTGAGATCACTTTGGATCACATGCTCAATATTTTCGCCCCTCAACTTATTCGCGACATGATAATTCACATGCGTCCTCGGGGGTCGAAGAGTCTGGTGGTAAAAATGGATGACATGGCTAACCGTCATTTCTACGAGAACTATTTCTATGTGCGGACCAAGCACATTGTGGCGGATCCAACGGGGTTCCTTGAGAAGTGGAACTTTGCACGTAAGTTTCTTTTGTTTTTAGTCGGTGAGATGCCCGATCACTTTTTGTTACAGTACTAAACCCTATTATGTCTCTGCAACTGAGAAGTTTCCCCCTCCATTTGTTGAAGGTATCCGCAAGTGCGTGAGTTCCATCCTTCCCCATAGGGCGGGGGTACGCACATGGTCGGCCTTTTATGAAAAATTTGGGCGCAAGCCCCTTATGGGTGAGATGTCATTTCTGTTTGCTATTTTTCCTCTCTTTTTAGTTTGTTTCTTATGTGCTATTTGTCAAGGCCAGGGAGAGTGCAGAGAGCAAGGGATCCTCCATTAGCTTTTCGTCAGCGGGCATCATCTGCTTGCCCTGCTGCAACACCTACCGCTCGGTCTTTGTTAGGGGCGACTTCAATTGAGTCTGCGACTGTGATTATTTCTGCAACGGCCACTTCTCAGACTGAGGTCCAGACTCGTGTCGCTCATCTGATGGGTAAATCTCCTCGTGCTAAGGAAGAAGAAGTGCCATCCAAGAGGCGGCTAGTGGAATTCGAGACAACCCCTCCAATTGTAATACACCTGGACGACTCTCCCTTGATAGGATCTGGGGCGGGGATTGATACCACTCCACCCGTAGAGATAGATCCAACCATCATATCTGCCCCGTCGATGGAGATTCCTGCCACTGTCGTTGATCAACAACCTGCCATGATGGGGGGCTAGATTTCTGAGGTCGCCGTTGTGGTTTCAGACGTACCCCATCCTCCGTACCTGTTCGTGCTTCCTCCTCAGCTGCTGAAAGAGGAAAGGGTGTTGTGGTCGACGACTATGAATCCGAGTCGGACCTCGATCTTGATGATGTTAGGATGTTTGAAGAGGGTATTACCCACTCGGTAGTTCGTGCGGGTGGCCCGGTCCGTATTCTTGAGATCTCTTCGGATGTTAATCTCCTGGGGGACACGGAGGATCAGATGCCACAGTTCGGTATTTTGTGCTCCACTGCCAAGAACTAGGCTCTCTGAAACGTACTTGATATCAATTTGATGAATGAGGTGGCCGTTATGGGCTTGAGAGTACGTTGCACTTTTCTTTTATACTTCTCTCATTTTTCTTGTTGATATGTCTTTAACCTATATTGTCATTTTTCAGATGTACATGGTGGAAATGGAGAGTATGCGCAGGGCCGACATTCGGGCCAAGATTTTCTTGAAGATGTTGGAGAAGTATCGACTCTATCGCAACAAGTGCCATGAGATACACTAGCGGTTGAGGGAAAATCCTGGTGCTCGATCCCTCGATGAGGAATTGGAGAAGAGAGACTAGTAGTTGATGGAGGCCGTTCGTAGAAATAGTGTGCTCGAGGAGCAACTTCACCTGAAGGACGAAGAGCTTGAGTTGGGCAAGGGGGTAGCTACAGAGTGTGACTATTTGCAGGGGAGACTGAGGTCAATGCAGGCTGAATTGGATCAAAATCTTATCAAGGTTGAGGTGATGAGTGCGAAGTGGATGGGAAAGTTGGCCGAGTTGGAGAGAAAGGTTGCCAGGTTGGAGAGCATCGAGAGTACCTGGTCCTCAGCTACGGCAATGGCGACGACCCTGGAGAATACTATTCGTGTCCTCCAATCCGAGTAGGAATCGGAAAGGACGACGACACACTAAGTGAAGCGAGGCTTGATGAATGCATTGGTGAGATCGATCGAGAAGCGTCGGTATTGGGGGATCGAGTTTCCGCTTTGGAGGCTGAAAAGGAGCAACTGTTGGCTCAAATCGAGTCTTCCTCCGTTGCTGTCCCCCACCACTTGCACGAGCTTTGGGTTCATGCTAAAGCCCAGTGGGATATATACAAGAGTTTGTGGGAGGTGGGCAATGTTTCTCAGGCCGCATATGAAGGAGCACGGGCAAAGGTGCGAAAGGCTCCTGTCAATTGTGGTTATGACTCTGCGACTCCGGAGGCCGATGAGGGCGCAAATGATGAGGGAGGATTTCCTGGAGATGGTGGCGATGATAACGATGAGTGAAAGAATGCTGTCTTTGTCTATTTTTTGTTTTTTTATATTTGTTGTCGGTCATCGTTGTTTCTTTCTCCTTTTTTATCGTTGGCTTGGGCCGTATGTAATCTGCGACTATTTGCACAGTGACTTTGTATAAAGAAGAATTTTTCATTGTTATTTGCTTTGCACTTTATCTTTGCTCTTGCTTTTCGTGACTTTGGTGCGAGGTAGATTCCCGTATGGCGAGTCCCTGTCTTTCTTTCCCTTTATATTTTCTGACGGTTCTTGGCCTTAGGAATATTTTGAATTTTCTCTTCGGCGATGGCTCATGGCCTTGAGGGTGTGATTTTGAACTTTTGTCGAAATATCAACCCGTCGTTGTTCGATCAAGATTGAACTCTTCTTTTTGGCGAAGGCTCTTGGCCTTTAAGGGTGTTATTTCGAAGTTATCGAAATAGTAACCCGTCGCCGCTCGATCGAGGTCGAACTCTTATTTTTGGTGAAGGCCCTTGTCCTTCAAGGGTGTTATTTCAAATTTTTTGAAATGTTAACCCGTCGTCATTCGATCGAGGCCGAACTCTTCTCTTTGGCGAAGTCCCTTGGCCTTAAAGGGTGTTATTTCGAACTTGTCGAAATGTTAACCCGTCGTTGTTCGATTGAGGTCGAACTCTTCCCTTTAGAGAAGGCCCTTGGCCTTAAAAGGTGTTATTTTGAACTTGTCGACTTGTTAACCTGTCGTTGTTCGATCAAGGTCGAACTCTTATCTTTGGCGAAGGCCGTTGGCCTTAAAGGGTATTATTTAGAACTTGTTGAAATGTTAACCCGTCGTCATTCGATCGAGGTCGAACTTTTCTCTTTGGCGAAGGCCATTGGCCTTAAAGGGTGTTATTTCGAACTTGTCAAAATGTTAACCCATTGTCGTTCGATCGAGGTTGAACTCTTCTCTTTGGCGAAGGCCCTTGGCCTTAAAGGGTGTTATTTCGAACTTGTCAAAATGTTAACATGTCATCGCTCGATCGAGATCAAACCCTTCACTTTTGGTGAAGGCCTTTGGCCTTAAAGGGTGTTATTTCGAACTTGTCAACATGTTAACCCGTCGTCGTTTGATCGGGGTCGAACTTTTCTCTTTGGCGAAGGCCCTTGGCCTTAAAGGGTGTTATTTTGAACTTATCGAAATAGTAACCCGTGTCGTTCGATCAAGGTCGAACTTTTCTCTTTGGCGAAGGCCCTTGGCCTTAAAGGGTGTTATTTCGAACTTGTAGAAATGTTAACCCATCGTCGTTCGATCGAGGTCGAACTCTTATCTTTTGCGAAGGCCCTTGGCCTTAAAGGGTGTTGTTTCGAACTTGTCGAAATGTTAACCCGTCGTCGTTCGATCGAGGTCGAACTCTTCTCTTTGGCGAAGGCCCTTGGCCTTAAAGGGTGTTATTTAGAACTTGTTGAAATGTTAACCCACCGTTATTCGATCGAGATCGAACTCTTCTCTTTGGCGAAGGCCCTTGGCCTTAAATGGTGTTATTTCAAACTTGTCGAAATGTTAACTCGTCGTAATTCGATCGAGGTCAAACTTTTCTCTTTGGTGAAGGTCTTTGGCCTTAAAGGGTGTTATTTCGAACTTGTCGACATGTTAACCGTCGTCGATTGATCGAGGTCGAACTCC
Organism: Nicotiana tabacum; assembly: GCF_000715075.1. Lineage (NCBI taxonomy): Eukaryota > Viridiplantae > Streptophyta > Magnoliopsida > Solanales > Solanaceae > Nicotiana > Nicotiana tabacum. Next base: position 55,883,083 of record NC_134095.1, on the reverse strand, counting down.
TCTCTTTGGCGAAGGCCTTTGGCCTTAAAAGGTGTTATTTCGAACTTGACGAAGTGTTAACCCGTCGTTGTTCGATCGAGGTCGAACTCTTCTCTTTGGCGAAGGCCCTTGGCCTTAAAGGGTGTTATTTCAAACTTGTTGAAATATTAACCCGTCGTCATTCGATCGAGGTCGAACTCTTCTCTTTGGCGAAGGCCTTTGGCCTTAAAGGGTGTTATTTTGACCTTGTCGAAATATTAACCCATCGTCGTTCGATCAAGATCGAACTCTTCTCTTTGGCGAAGGCCCTTGGCTTTAAAGGGTGTTATTTCGAACTTGTCGAAATGTTAACTCGTCATCGTTCGATCGAGGTCGAACTCTTCTCTTTGGCGAAGGCCCTTGGCCTTAAAGGGCGTTATTTCGAACTTATCGAAATAGTATCCCGTTGTTAGTCCCAGTTTTTGGAGAATCAGGCATCCTCTGGGGGAGTCCTAGTTTGCCTGATATTGTTCGCATCAGAGAGTTTAATGTCGGAGAGTACGAAACGTTGTTGTTTTGCTTATGTTCGTTTTGCACACACATTAGAGTTTCCTTGTCTGATTCTGGCCTTCCGGCCTGGAGGTTTCCTAGTGTGATGCTTGGGTTGTCTGGTAGTAGTTTCCCGTTCTCTGATTGAGATGTTTCTTTGCTCGCTCGCCCGTGCGACACTTGTGTTCCTGCTTGAGCAAAGAGCAGAAGGTGAGTTAAAATGATACTTTCCTTACCCCATTCAGATGAATCGGTGAATGAGAGTAGGTTTGTAACGTTGCTCGTTTTGTCTGGCATTTCGACGGTTGATGGGGCAATGATTCCAAAATTTGGTGACTATATTCAACTCTCTTTCCCCTCCTATGCTGCGCCTTTGCCCTGCGTGGGTTGGGCTTTGCCTTAGCGCTCTTTTCGGTAGGTAATCGTGTTTCTTGTCTTTGATCTAGAAGAGACTAGGAAATTTCACTAAGAAATCCCCACAGACGGCGCAAAATTGTTTGACTCAATAGATATGGGAACCTTTTTGAATAAATCAATTAAAGAAAATGAAGGGGTAAATCTTAGTTAAACATAATAAATTCCATATCAATGAGCTAATTGAAGAAAAAAATAGTGCATGAGATGAAATAGAGGTAATCAATCTTATTGAATCTCTTCATTGTGGCTCCCATTAATCAATGGGGAAGTTGTTTTACATGCTTAGTTGATAGGAACTTAAGACTGGGGCACTCAGAGTTGTTGATGGTTCAACCTTTACTGTGTCACCGGGCACCACAATTGAGATAATTTCGATGATTAGAAAAGAAAAAGAAGAAAGTTAGTGTTCAATGAGCTCGAGATAGCTGCCTGATGAGAGGAAGGGACGCCGGGTACAGTCTTTCTTTGGTTCCAACCCCCCGGTTACATCAAAAAGCACACCAGTCAACACTGTTTTGGAGATTGCTTCGTTTTTCTTTTCATTATGAAGATTACAGAAGAGAGAACTAAGGAGAGAGGAAGAAGTGGAGAACCGTCCGCCTAACCGAAGGTTTTCTCCTACTATATATAGTCTTGGGACTTTTGCTATATACTTGATCCGACGTTGTCTCACACTATGTCTTCCTTGGTTGTCCTCTAAAGGTTGTTCCTTCTGAGTCGACGGGTATCGAGAGTGCTGGATGTGGAATAGACCATGTCGTCTTTCACTGCCTTTCTACTTGGATGGGATGTTGGTCAGCTTGACCGCATCAGTCAGATTTTGACCAATACAATTAGGATTATACCTTTCCATCAAAAATTGTGTTCACTTGCAATTCTGATGCCGACAAGCTTAAGGGTCTTATTGATAAACTTAATTCTAGGATCGATGTCACTGATGATTCCATCGTCCTTTCACTAAGTTAAGATAAACCCATAGGGATGTTAGCCTGTTAGTCTTAAATCTTAATTATTACATTACTCATTCCTTGTTTCTTTTGGTTTCATATGATTCTTTTTGGAAGTATCCTATATATCCGATACTCTCATTACTATATTTCAGGCGATCCCAAATTTTTTTAAGAAAAAATAAAAGTTCCTTGTTACATATGCTGCTGATGGAGTAGAGTGTTTACCCGTAAAATGGTACAGTTAAATTTATACGTGGTTTCTAGACAAGTGAATTAATTCGATCCTGAAATAATAAAATAATTGAAGAAATATACAATACTTAGCCTTGAAACAAAGACAAAATAGTAAAATCAATAATTCGGGAGCAGGGCTTCCGGACACAACATCAATAAAATCAAGGAGTAAGAAGATAAAATGGTATAAAGCTTTGAATCGGTTATAGCATAAGTTTGTCAGAAAATTCATGTCCTTTACAATGATAGTAGAGCCCACTATTTATAGTTGTACCTAGGGAATAAGGTCCTAGGATCATGCCCTTCTTTAATGTCAATTATGAGGGTCATTGAAGAATGTGTAACGGTGAGCATAAACAATAATTTCTTTATAACGGGCAGTGTACTAAATGCTGTGCAATATTCTCTATTAAATGCTATCATGTGTCATGTATTTATTGCATCTTTAAGAGTGTCATTGACAAATGGAGCAGTTGTCTTCGGTTCTAACTATCCTCTGCTATCAGATCCACATGTCATTCTCTTATGCAACCACTTAGCATAGTGTGATGACCCAAAAAGTCATCACTTGATTTTCGGGTCAATTATATATTTTGAGGCCTTAAAAACCTCCTTTTATCTCACCTCGATTTGCGTGCATGGTCCAGACATATATCTGGAATGCTTTTATGTGGAAATTTGATAAAAATGCTAATTTGACCTTTAAAATTGAATTTAAGTTGACTTTGGTCAACATTTTGGGTAAACGGACCCGGACCTGGACCCGTGATTTGACGGACCCAGAGGGTCCGTAGAAAAATATAGGACTTGGGCGTATGCCCGGAATCGAACTCCGAGGTGCCAAGCCCGAGAAATGAATTTTTGAAGAAACTTGTTTAACTGAAATTTTAAGAGTTTTTGGAAATTTAAATGTGTTTGAAATTGATAGTATCAAGACCGTATTTTGGTTCTGAAGCCTGGTACAACTCTTATATGGTATTTAGGTTGAGCCTGTAAAACTTGGTAAGAAACGGACTTGATATGACGTGAATCAGACCCTCGGTTGTTAAAATTTGAACTTGAGAGTTATGGAGAGTTTTCTTTGATTTTGATGCTAAACTCGTAGTTTGAGATGTTAATTTGGCGATTTGATCATACGAGTAAGTCCATATGATGTTTTTGACTTAGTATGCATGTTTGGTTTGGAGCCCCGAGGGCTCGGGTGAGTTTCGGATAGGCTTCGAGTTGTTTTTACCCTTAGAAAAGTTGCAGGTTTAGCTGTCTCAGGTGCACAGAGATTTTGCTCTTCGCGTTCGCGTGGCTTCACTCGCAAATGCGTAAGGCAAGTTTCCTCCGGTGGCAATTTGTTCTTCGTGAAAGCGAAGCTCAGGACGCGAACGCGAAGTTGTGGGGGGAGTTACCCTTCGCGAACGCGTTCAGGCTCTCGCGAACGCGTAGGGTTAGTGGGCCTTGGGGAGGGATTTCAAATTGTTCTATGCGAATGTGGCCACCTGACCGTGAACGCGAAGGCTTGAGGAGCTGAAGCTCTGCGAAAAATGTGAGCCTTTGAACGCGAACACGATGTCCATCTGGCCTAACCCATCACCAACGCGATGAAGGCCTGCCCAGTTATTTTAAAAACAGAACCAAAATAATCGGGCAGAACCCATTTGCTCCACATTTTCGAACTCCCAAGGCCTAGAGGCAATTTTCTTCACACCAATTCATCCCCAAAGTGTTGATGCAAGTAATTTGGAGGCGAATTCTATAGGAAAAGCGGTGTTTGAGGCTTGAGTTGGCCGTGGAAGTTTGAGGTAAGTGTTTGGTCTAACCGTAGCTTGAGGGAATAGGTATTGTGCCTTATTTGCTATGTGCTAGTGTAGTATACGATGTATAAGTGTGGTGACGAGTATCTATACGTCGGTGTCAAGCATGCCCGTGAGTCTTAAATTATGATTGTTGTATTTCTTAATATGTACTAAAATTGCCTAAATTGCTGATTCTTCGTGTTGAGCAAGACCTATGATTAACTCATGGTATTTGTTTATTGTTGAGCATTGGCTCCAGTTGAGGTTTTGATTGTTAAGTTAAGTGTTGGTACAAGTTTGGTTATAGGTGATTCCCTTGACGGGACGTACTTAATCTAACTGTTGATTCCTTTGCCGGGATGTGTTTATTCTTGTTGTTGATTTCCTTGCCGGGAAATTGTTGTTGCTATTGTTTGGGTGAGGAAAGAGTAATAAAGTACGAAGGGTGATGCCATGCACATTCATATTTATGCATTTGGTGAGGAAAGAGTGATAAATCACGAAGGATGATGTCGTGTACATTTTCATTGATATTGATGCATATGGCGAGGAAGAGAGATAAAGCACGAAGGGTAATGCCATGCATATTTCTATTACATATATGGTGAGGAAGAGAGATAAAGCACGAAGGGTGATGCCGTGCACATTTTCATTACTTGATTGCATTGGTGAGGATTGAGAGTAAAAGCACGAAGGGTGATGTCGTGCACTTATTGCCTGTTTATTTTGATTTCTTGACGCTTCGGTTCAAGTTCCTTAATTCTCTTATTCCACTACTACTGTGATTCATTATGTTAATGTTTCCCCCATAGCATGTTACCCTTTCCCCATTACTTTTGAATTGCTTTTATTACTGTTATTCTGTTAGATACTGTTTAGCTATAGGTTTTTTGGTTGTGGTGTCCTAGCCTCGTCACTTACTTCGCCAAGGTTAGGCTCGACACTTACCATCACATAGGGTCGGTTGTGCTGATACTACATTTTGCGCTCTTTTGTGCAGATCCCGGTACTGGAGCATACAGACCTTAGCTAGGGGTTGCTGCCTTCAATCCACCAGGAGACCCGAGGTAGTCCTGCAAGCGTCCGTAGGCCTTGGTGTCCCCTCCCTATCTTGTTTTCTTCTGTTCTTTACTATTTCAGAGACAGACATGTACTTTCTTGTTCAGACTTTATTTGTATTTTTCTTAGACAGTCCGTGAGATTGTGACACCAGTTCTGGGTAGTTTATGTTATAGATTTGCATTGTTATTAGCTAAAATTGTTACAATTTCATTCTTCCGCTCTATTAATTTCTGCTGTTTATAAATGTTAATTTATAATTGTTATTGGATTAAAAATGAAAAGGGTAAAATAATTGGCTTGCCTAGCTTACACTAGTTGGTGCCATCACGACTCCCTAGGGCGGGAAGTCCGGGTCATGACAAGTTGGTTTCAGAGCTCTAGGTTGCTTAGGTCTCACAACTCACGGACAAGCTTGGTAGAGTCTGAGGAATCGGTACAGAGACGTCTGTGCTTATCCCCTAGAGGCTACAGAGTTAGGAACTGTTTCACTTCTATTCTTCTCTGTCGTGCGGTTTGGTTTCTTAATGCTAATTGAACTTCTACTATGTTCTTTCGTAGATGGCGAGAACACGTGCTTCTTCATCCGTCGATCAGCAGCCCGAACCCCAAGCAGCAACACCTATGAAGGGCAGAGGGGAAGGTCGTGCTAGGGGCCGATGCAGGGGCAAAGCTCAGCCTAGAACAACAGCACCAGCGACAGAGCCTCAGGTAGAGTTTGATGATGAGGTTCCGGCCTAGACAGTTCTAGTAGGCCAACTCAGGTTGCAGAGGGGTTCATTGCTTACCCAATACTCCAGGATGCTCTAGTCCGTCTAGTGGGCCTTATGGAGAGTGTCACTTAGGCAGGCTTACTTCCTGTAGCACCAACCGTCTCTCAGGCTAGGGGAGGAGCACAGACTCTCGCTACCCGCACTCCAAAGCAGATGGCTCCCCAGTTTCAGACTCCAACAACTCAGCCAGTTGGAGTAGTTCAGCCGGGTGTAGTAGCTCAGACTGGTGATGGAGCAGTTATGTCTGTCGATGCTTTGTGGAGGTTGGATAGGTTCACCAAGCTGTTCCTTACTACTTATGGTGGTACACCTTCAGAGGATCCCCAGGACTACTTAGACAGCTTCCATGAGGTTCTTTGGAACATGGGGATAGTGGACAATGGGGTAGACTTTGCTGCTTTCATTCTGTCAGGTTCCGCCAAGAAATGGTGGAGAGACTATTGTTTGGATAGACCAATTGGATCACCAGCTCTCACTGGAGACCAGTTCTCGCAGCTATTTCTCGAGAAGTTTCTTCCTGTAACTCAGAGAGAGAAGTACCGCAGGCGGTTCGAGCGTCTCTAGTAAGGTTCTATGACCGTCACCCAGTACGAGACAAAGTTTATTGATTTGGCTCGTCATGCTCTTCTGATACTCCCCACCGAGAGAGAGTGTGAGGAGGTTTATTAAGGGACTCGCTCAGCCTATTAGACTACAGATGGCTAAGGAGACAGGTGTCGAGATTTTGTTTTAGGATGCGGCCAATGTGGCCAAGAGAGTTGAGATGGTTTTGGCTCAAGGGAGCGGTTAAGGGTCCGATAAGAGGCCTCATCATTCAGGCAGATTCAGTGGTGCCTCGTCTAGAGGTAGGGATTCTTTTGGTATAGGCCATCCTCTTAGGCCATTCCAGTCAGCACTTTAGGTTTCTCACAGTGCTCCAGGTGGTCGTGGTTCTCACATGCAGTATTCTGATAAGTTTCCCTACAGTGCACCACCAGCTCCTATCAGTGCACCTCTGCTCAAGAATTTTCAGGGTGGTTATCCAGGTCATCAGGGTCAGTTTCAGGGTCAGCAGTCTCAGCAGCCCAAGTCTTGCTATACTTGTGGTGATACGAGGCATATTGCTAGGTTTTTCCCTAGATCCTTGAGCAGTTCTCAACACCAGGGTTCTCGTGCTATGGTCCCAGCACCGGGTGTTCCACCACCCGCTCAACCAACTAGGAGTAGGGGTAGATGTGTTAAAGGTGGAGGCTAGGCCACTAGAGGTAGAGGTCAGGCAGCTAGAGGTGGAGGCCAACCAGTAGGAGGTTGTCCTAGGGATGTAGTTCAGAGTGGTGAGGCCCAGCCCCGATGTTATGCTATGCCAGGCAGACCTGAGGCTGAGGCCTCCGATGCAATTATCACAAGTACGATTTCAGTGTGCAGTAAAGATGCCTTAATCCTATTTGATCTAGGGTCCACATATTCTTATGTATCATCTTATTTGCCCCTTATCTGGTTGTGCCTCGTGATTCTTTGAGTGCTCCTGTATATGTATCTACACCGGTGGGTGATTCTATTGTGGTAGATCGTATTTATCGTGCTTACATGGTTGTTATTCGGGGTCTTGAGACCCATGTGGATCTCCTACTTCTCGACATGGTAGATTTCGATGTCATTATGGGGATGGATTTGTTATCCCCATATCATGCTATATTGGATTTTCATTCCAAGACCATGACCTTAGCATTACCGGGGTTGCCTCGTTTGGAGTGGAGAGGGACTCTTGGTCATTCTACTAGCTGGGTTATCTCATAAATGAAGGCTCGGTGTATGGTTGATAAGGGATGTTTGGCCTATTTGGCATATGTTCGTGATTCCAGTGCTGAGGTTCCTTCTATGGATTCTGTGCCAGTTGTTCGTGAGTTTCTAGAGGTATTTCCTTCAGACCTGCCAGGTGTGCCACCCGACAGGGATATTGACTTTTGTATTGATTTGGCTCCGGGCACTTAGCCCATTTCTATTCCGCCATATCGTATGGCCCCACCAGAGTTGAAAAAATTGAAAGAACGGTTGTAGGACTTGTTGGATAAAGGCTTTATTAGACCGAGTGTCTCGTCTTGGGGTGCGCCAGTGTTGTTTGTTAAAAAGAATGATGGGTCGATGAAGATGTGTATAGATTATCGACAGTTAAACAAAGTCACCATCAAGAACAAGTATCCATTGCCGAGTATTGATGATTTGTTTGATCCGCTTCAGGGTGCTCAAGTGTTTACTAAGATTGATTTGAGATATGGCTACCATCAGTTGAGGATCAGTGCGTCTAATGTCCCTAAGATGGCTTTTCGCACTCGGTACATGCATTATGAGTTCTTAGTGATGTCATTCGGGTTGACAAATCTGGGTCGTGACAATGGACTTGATGAACTGAGTGTTCAAGCCTTATTTGGATTCCTTCATGATTGTCTTCACTGATGATATTTTGATTTACTCCTACAGCCGGGAGGAGCACGAGCAACATCTTCAAGTCGTTCTTCAAACTCTAAGGGATAGTCAGTTGTATGCTAAGTTTTCGAAGTGTGAGTTTTGGTTGAGTTCGGTTGCATTTTAGGGTCATGTTGTATCAGCTGAGGGTATTTAGGTAGATTCAAAGAAGATAAAGGCAGTCAAGGACTAGCCTAGACCCCCATCAACTACAGATATTCGGAGTTTCTTGGGTTTGGCGGGCTATTACCGTCGGTTTGTGGAGGAGTTTTCATCTATTGCAGCCCCGATGACCAAGTTGACCCAGAAGGGTGCCTAGTTCAGGTGGTCGGACGAGTGTGAGGCGAGCTTCCAGAAGCTCAAGACAGCTTTGACTAAGGCGTCGGTGTTGGTTTTGCCCACAGGTTCAGGACCATATACAGTATATTGTGATGCATCGTGTATTGGACTTGGTGCGGTGTTGATGCAGAATGGCAAGGTTATTGTATATGCTTCGCGACAGTTGAAGATCCATGAGAAGAATTATCTAGTTCATGATTTGGAGTTAGCAGCCATTGTTCACGCGCTGAAGATTTGGAGGCATTATTTATATTGTGTGTCGTGTGAGGTGTTCACGGATCACAAGAGATTGCAATACTTGTTCAAGCAGAATGAGCTAAATTTGAGGTAGAGGAGGTGGTTGGAAATGTTGAAAGGCTATGATATTACCATCTTGTATCATCCGGGAAAGGCCAATGTAGTGACTGATGCATTAAGTAGGAAGTTAGCCAGTATGGGCAGCCTTGCGTATATTTTAGCCGGTGAGAGACCGCTTGCTTTGGATGTTTAAGCTTTGGCCAATCGGATCATGAGGTTGGATGTTTTTGAGCCCAGCCGTGTGCTAGCTTGCACATTCGCTCATTCTTCATTATTTGAGCATATCCGACATCGGCAGTATGTTGATCCTTATTTGCTTGTCCTTAGAGACATGGTGCGGCACGGAGGTCCCAAGCAGGTTACAGTTGGAGATGATGGAGTTTTGAGGATGCAGGGTCGTATTTGTGTGCCTAATGTGGATGGGCTTTGTGAGTTGATTCTAGAGGAGGCCCATAGTTCCCACCGGTATTCTATTCATCCATGCACCGCTAAGATGTATCAGTATTTGCGGCAGCATTATTGGTGGAGGAGTATGAAGAAGGACATTGTTGCCTATGTAGCTTGGTGTTTGAATTGTCAACAGGTAAAGTACGAGCATCAGAAACCTGGTGGTTTATTTCAGAAGATTGAGATTCCTGAGTGGAAGTGGGAGCGGATCACTATGGACTTTGTTGTCGGACTCCTATAGACCCAGAGGAAGTTCGATGCAGTGTAGGTCATTGTTGATAGGCTGACCAAGTCAGCGCATTTCATTCCTGTGGCAGTCTCCTATTCTTCTGAGAGGTTAGCTGAGATCTATATTCGGGAGATTGTTCGTCTTCATAGTGTGCCCGAGTCTATCATATCTGATTGAGGTACGCATTTTACCTTGCATTTTTGGATGGCAGTTCAGCGTTAGTTGGGCACATGGGTCGAGTTGAGCACAACATTTCATCCCCAGACGGACGGACAATCCAAGTGTACTATTCAGATTTTGGAGAATATGCTCCGAGTTTGTGTTATGGACTTTGGAGGTTCGTGGGATCAGTTCTTGCTTTTAGTAGAGTTTTCATACAACAATAGCTACCAGTCTAGCATCCAGATGGCTCCCTATGAGACTTTATATGGTAGGTGGTGTCGATCGTCGGTTGGATGGTTTGAACCGGAAAAGGCTCGGTTGTTAGGTACAGATCTAGTGTAGGATGCCTTGGACAAGGTGAAGATCATTCAGGATAGGCTTCGTACAGCTCAGTACAGGTAGAAGAGCTATGCCGACCGCAAGGTTCCTAATGTGGCATTTATGGTCGGAGAGCGGGTGTTGCTCCGGGTGTCGCCCATGAAGGGCGTGATGAGATTTGGGAAGAAGGGCAAGCTAAGCCCTAGGTTCATTGGTCCTTTTGAGATTTTTGATCGAGTGGGAGAGGTGGCTTATAGACTTGCGTTGCCGCTGCGTTTATCAGATGTGCACCCAGTATTTCATATGTCCATGCTTCGGAAGTATCATGGCGATCCATCTCACGTGTTAGAATTCAGCACTGTCGAGTTGGACAAGGATTTGACCTATGAGGAGGAGCCGGTAGCTATTCTAGACCGGCAGGTTCGTCAGTTGAGATCGAAGAAGTTCCATTCATTTCGTGTTCAGTGGAGAGGTCAGCCTGCCGAGGCAGCTACCTAAGAGTCCGATATGCGAAGCTGATATCCCCATCTTTTCCCCAACTCAGGTACTTCTTTTCTATGTTCGTTCGATGACGAAAAATTGTTTTAGAGGTGGAGGATGTGATGACCTTTCCCAAAAGGCCATCACTTGATTTTTGGGTCAATTCTATGTTTTGAGGCCTTAAAAACCCCCTTTTATCTCACCTCGATTTGCGTGCATGGTCTGGACATATAACCGGAATGCTTTTATGTGAAAATTTGATAAAAATGCTAATTTGGCCTTTAAAATTAAATTTAAGCTGACTTCGGTCAACATTTTGGGTAAACGGACCCGGAACCGGACCCGAAATAAATATGGGACTTGGGCGTATGCCCGGAATCCAACTCTAAGGTCCCAAGCCCTAGAAATGAATTTTTGAAGAAAATTGTTTAATTGAAATTTTAAGAGTTTTTGGAAATTTAAATGTGTTTGAAATTGATGGTATTAAGCCCGTATTTTGGTTCTGGAGCCCGAGACTTGTATGGTATTTAGGTTGAGCCTGTAAAATTTGGTAAGAAACGGATTTGATATGACGTGAATCGGACCCTCGATTGTTAAAATTTGAACTTGAGAGTTATGGAGATTTTTCTTTGATTTTGATGCTAAACTCGTAGTTTGAGATGTTAATTTGGCAATTTGATCGCACGAGTAAGTCCATATGATGTTTTTGAGTTAGTATGCATGTTTGGTTTGGAGCCCTAAGGGCTCGGGCAAGTTTCGGATAGGTTTCAGGATGTTTTTACCCTTAGAAAAGTTGCAGGTTTTGTTGTCTTAGGTGCATAGAGATTTCGCTCTTCGCGTTCGCGTTCAGGCTCTCGCGAACGCGTAAGGCATGTTTCCTCCACTGCCAGTTTGTTCTTCGCGAACGCGGAGCTAAGGACGCGAACGCGAAGCTGTGGGGGGAGTTAACCTTCGCGAACATGTTCAGGCTCTCGCGAATGCGTAGGTTTCGTGGGCCTGGGGGAGCGATATCAAATTGTTCTATGCGAATGCGGCCACCTGACCGCGAACGCGAAGGCTTGAGGAGCTGAAGCTCCATGAACGCAAGCCTTTGAATGCGAATGCGATGGCCATCTGGGCCTGACCCATCGCGAATGCGACAAGCCCATCGCGAACGCGATGAAGGCATGCCCAATTATTTTAAAAACAGAACCAAAAAAATCGGGCAGAACCCATTTACTCCATATTTTCGAACTCCCAAGGCCTAGAGGCAGTTTTCTTCACACAAATTCATCCCAAAAGTGTTTATCCAAGTAATTTGGAGGCGAATTCTAAAGGAAAAGCGGCGTTTGAGGCTTGAGTTGGCCGTGGAAGTTCGAGGTAAGTGTTTGGTCTAACCTTAGCTTGAGGGAATAGGTATTATGCCTTATTTGCTATGTGCTAGTGTAGTATACGACATATAGGTGTGGTGACAAGTATCTATACGTTGGTGTCAAGCATGCCCGTGAGTCTTAAATTGTAATTGTTGTATTTCTTAATAAGTACTAAAATTGCCTAAATTGTTGATTCTCCGTGTTGAGCAAGACCTATGATTAACTCGTGGTATTTGTTTATTGTTGAGCATTGGCTCCAGTTGAGGTTTTGATTGTGAAGTTAAGTGTTGGTACAAGTTTGGTTATAGCTGATTCCCTTGCTGAGACGTACTTAATCTTACTGTTGATTTCTTTGCCGGGATGTATTTATTCTTGTTGTTGATTCCCTTGCCGGGAAACTATTGTTGCTATTGTTTGGATAAGGAAAGAGTGATAAAGCACGAAGGGTGATGCCGTGCACATTCATATTTATGCATTTGGTGAGGAAAGAGTGATAAAGCACGAAGGGTGATGCCGTGTACATTTATATTGATATTGATGCATATGGTGAGGAAGAGAGATAAAGCACGAAGGGTGATGCCATGCACATTTCTAATACATATATGGTGAGGAAGAGAGATAAAGCACGAAGGGTGATGCCGCGCACATTTTCATTACTTGATTGCATTGGTGAGGATTGAGAGTAAAAGCACGAAGGGTGATGTCGTGCACTTATTGCCTGTTTATTTTGATTTCTTGTCGTTTCGGTTCAAGTTCCTTAATTTTCTTATTCCACTACTACTGTGATTCATTATATTAATGTTTTCCCCATAGCATGTTACCCTTTCCCCGTTACTTTTGAATTGCTTTTATTACTGTTATTCTGTTAGATATTGTTTAGCTACAGGTTGTTTGGTTGTGGTGTCCTAGCCTCGTCACAACTTCGCCGAGGTTAGGATCGACACTTACCAACACATGGGGTCGGTTGTGCTGATACTACACTCTGCGCTCTTTTGTGCAGATTCTGGTACTGGAGCATACGGACCTTAGCTAGGGGTTGCTCCCTTCAGTCCATAAAGAGACCGAGGTAGTCCTGTAGGCGTCCGCAGGCCTTGGTGTCCCCTCCCTATCTAGTTTTCATCTGTTCTTTACTATTTCAGAGACATACATGTACTTTTTTGTTCAGACTTTATTTGTATTTTTCTTAGACAGTCCGTGAGATTGTGACACCAGTTCTGGGTAGTTTATGTTATGGATTCGTATTGTTATTAGCTAAAATTGTTACATTTTCATTCTTCCGCTCTATTAATTTCTGCTATTTATAAATGTTAATGGATTAAAAATGAAAAGGGTAAAATAATTGATTTTCCTAGCTTACACTAGTAGGCGCCATCACGACTCCCGAAGGGGGGAAGTCCGGGTCGTGACACATAGCATATTTTACTATATACAGATAGTCATCCTGCTTTCCGATGACATAACTTTGTGTTATCGGAAAGTTGGTAGAAACATTCTTTTTGGCGGGCATTACTCTGATTCCCTCTGAAAAGCTTCTGATGGTTGATTAGACGCACGTCTCTCCGCATTTAATGCCCCGAACACACGTCATCCCACAATTCAACATAACTTTTGCCAGTTATCGAGGTAATCATGGCCATAAATTTAACCGCCTAAACCTTTACTTACGCATCAACCTCTTTCATTCATACTCCATAATTCTCTAAACTTTCTCAAACTCTCTTCATTCAACTGATATTTTTTTCTTCAACTCTCTTCAAACGAGAAAAGCTTTTCCTTCTTCCATACCATACAATGACTTCTTCTTCAAAAAAAATACCAGTTCCTCAAAGAACAAAAACAAATCCGAGGACGCCACTCCTCCAATAGTGAGCACCATCATCCTTAGAAGTCTTATCACAACAAAAGACTTCGAAGAGAAATTTCCTTATGTTAGGCCTCGTACATGGGCCGTTAGCAGATATCCTTCTTCCATCTGCCCTTCCATCATTCCTGCTTAAGGAAGATTTTCGGTGCCAGGATTTAGACATTATCGCTCCAAACCTGGCAGAGCGGAGAACCTTACCCAAGAAGGATTTTACGTACTTCTATATGTATCCCTTCACTTTGGGGACATTTTCTCTGAGTGTAGAGCTTGACTCTGTCATTGAGGAGTTTTGCCTCCACTACCAAGTGTGTTTGGCATAGGTGAGTCCCTCCGTGTGGAGGATGACTTCTTGCCTTCGGCGCCTGTTCTAGGAAATGGGGGAGGATGTATCTTCAGCTCATGTGATGAACCTTTATTCCCCTAAGATCTTCCGTGGGGGGATGATCAACTTCAACAAGCGAGGCCACCATGCATTTCTATCCAGCATGGATGATGATAACGATTGTGGGTGGATGAAACAATTGTTTCCGTTGCCACTAGTGACATCATCCTGGCCTCGGCGCCTTCCTTCCCTGAATTATGGAATCTCACTCGTAAGTATACAATTTGCTTCTATTCTTGTTAAAGATCATTTTCTCATCATTATTAACTTTTTTTTCTTTATCTACCTCAGTGCCTTGGTGGGTTCTCCATAGGGTTGAGGCCTTGGACCAATGGGTTCAGAAAATTTTGGACGTTACTATGCCTGAAACCCGCTAGTGGAAAACGTTGTCCCTGAAATATGGGTGGAAGGCCAAAAATCATGGTAAGTTTAACTCATCATGTCCTTACTTTTTCTTATGAGAAAGTTATCTAATTCTTCTCTCCTATTGAATATAGGTCTACACCAGGACTCAATTGTCATCCCCAAGGAGGATATTTTAGTTGATCCTACTAATGTGATGAGGCTGCTACAAAAAGCTTTTCACAGACAGGTGTCTCCAGGCCTGCTTCAGGTGTAAGTGCTTCTTCTCGTAGTCCCCCGCCGGAGAACAAGCAACCAAAAAGAAGGCGTTCCTCCATGGCTGAGGGAGAGAATAAAAGGGCAAATAATGGTGCCCCCGAGTTGTCTCCTGAAGTTGTGGTGAGGAGCCCTTCGGCCGGGCCGGCCATAGACACTGTGATAATTGATGATGATAGAGAAGCTAGCGAGGATGGATCTTATCTACATAGAAGACGACGACCTTTCTCAACTCAACAGACTGCTTAATTTGTTGAGTTAGTTACACCAACCGAGGACGATGTCTCGGCGCTCTCGGGGGAGAATGAAATGGTGGAAAATGCCAACTCTCGCTTCCGGATCCCAGTCGCTGCGCTCTATATTTTGAGGCTGAGTACCGGGTCCTTTACGTCTTTGGTTGACGAGCAACCAACAACCAGCACTACGTTTGTCAGAGTTGCTTCTCACCCTTCAACCCCATCAGTTTCATCTCCATCTTCACCAACACCAGCAACTGCTACATCATCTCCACCTTCACCAACTCTTCCACCAGCAACTGCCATATCACTTATGCCGGTTGTATCTGCCCGAGAAGAGGGTGTTTTTCTCCCCCAGTCCCCAGTTCATGGGAATTTGGGACAAAACTATGCTCCCCCCAGAAGATCCGTAATGGAGGAAGAGCGTTACTCTCTCGGTCTCCACTGGATGCAATTTGCTATCCCGACCGGTGGAACTTGCTAACTATCTAAAGCCTTTGGCTTCAGAAAAAGACTAGGAGAATATACAAGCTCTCTTGTGAGAGTGCTTGTTGAACAATGCCATGCACAATGCCGCAATGGTACATTCTTCATTTTTTTGTCATTTCTTTTGTCTTTGACAGAAAACATCCTGAGTTTGTCTTTTTTGTTTTATAGGCCAATTTCCTTGCTTTCGAGGGCCTACTAAGGTTGATTCGGTAAAAGAAGAACTTACCTCAGCACAGGATCAAAATTTGGTCGAGCGGGAGAAAATTGCTTCTTGCCTCTCAAAATTGGAAGACAAAGTTGTCGAGGTTGTTGCGTTGGAGACTCGTTTACAGCAAATAGAGCAAGAAGTGGAAACCTTTATCCAAGAGATTGGTCCGCTGAGGGTTCAATTTGATGAGGCTAATGCCAAATGGACTGAAGTCCATAGTGTCGTTCTTACTACAACCGATCGCGAGGGTGCCTCCGCTGAGAGATTGACCAATTTAGAGGCAGCCTTGAACTCCAAAACTGAAGAGCTTGTTGCTGCGGGGGTGAAATGCGCCCAAGGAGGAGAAGTATAGGAAGACTATTGAGCATAATAGGATTTTTAGCTCAACTGTCTGTGACCTCGATGTTAGCCTTAAATCCATTAGATCCGTAGGGAAAACCTTTCTGTCGAGGTTACCCAACTCAAAGAAGAACTTAAGCACTGAGCGGCTTCCCTCGTTGTTGAGAAAACTTATATTATGTACAACATAAAGAGAAAAACCTTGGAAGATGCTAAAGCGGGTATAATTGACTTTGATGCAAAAATCGCTAAGGCCTGTGAGCTTGAGTCAGCTACTAAAAGGGGTCTCCCGGCAAGGCCTGATGCTTCCGGTTCTTCTGGTTCCGATTCCGAACTTTGGGAACTGAATAGGAAACAGAAGGCGAAAATGTTCAAGCCAAATTGATGAGGGCCAAGATGTTGAGCCATCAGCGAATTTACCCACTTCCCTTGGGGGCGCGAACACTTCCCTTCCTCCGAGTTTCGGGGATGCAACAGTTTAGCTTTTCCTTTCTTTTTCTAACTTTTGTATCTGATCTGCTTCGGCATGTTTATTATGAATAAAGACACCTTTTGCTCCAGTATTGCATGAATTTTTATTTCGTATGAACATTTATGCAAGTTTTAATATTACAACCCATATTCTCGTACATTAGTTCATGCCGTAAGGTAGTCGATGTAAATATATGAAGAGATTATCTTTAAGATGATAAGAAGTTAATCCTATTGGTATTCAATTATACAAGGGTGTATAAGGGTGGTTAACAAGTATTAAAAGTTAAACGAATCAAGGATTTTGTAACACGTATTTTCGGGTAAACCTAGAGGTGCTCAATATACTCAAAAGGTCGTGTTTTAAGTTATTTGAATCATATAATATCCGTATCATAAGTTTTGAAGTCAAACGAGTTATGAAACAAAAGTCGACAAAAGTTGTCGCAACTTAGGTTCATAATTTTACTTTAACTTTAGGTCAACTATTACTAAGCTTTTCTCCCTATTTACTTAGAACTATGGAGTGATCTATATACCAAATTGAATATATATAAGTCTAGTTTCCAACTCATTAAAGCGTTCATCGATACAATTTTGGAGTAGAGAGATATTCACATTTTCACGAGATTGCGCCAAACAGCTCTCTATGGGGCGCACATAGGCGAATTAAGACATATGGATATATATAAAAGATGCCTCAACCCGTTTTAAGTCATTTTTTCAGTATATTCATACTTTAGAATCCTAAAAACATTCTCTCAAGTTTTTCTCATGATCCAAGACCCAAACAAAGGGCAAACAACACAAATCAAGTGTCTGGAATCCCGTGGTGCTAGTAAGTTTCTTGTTCTTCTTGTTGTTGCTCATTTTTGTATTGTTCAAGATCTTGTGTGAGGTTTTTTAAGTGTTTTATGTTCTGTGAATACTCCTTCAAGTTTTTGATATCAACCCTAGGTGATTTCAAGTCTTCTAAAGTGATTCTAGTGCCGAAAAACCCTAATTGATTGCTAGTTTCGATTCCTTGTTCTTGTGGCAACATTGGAGGGATATTTCATGGATAGTTTAGGTCAAATTGGAGTTGTTCTTTCTCTTTAAAGGTAAGGAATCTCTTACTCTACATGTATTTAAGATTATCTAAGTTGCGGCTAAGTCGTTGAAGCTAGAACTTGTGAAATATATATCAAAAGGCTTGGTAGTAGTGTTGTTGGTTGGTGAACTATTTTGGGAGGCTCAATATGATTATTACTGATGTTGTTTGTGCTGTTTGGTGATTGTTTTGACTTGTGGAAAGCCATATAAATAGGGGAGGTGCTGTCTGTTTCCTCGTAAAATAGGTTGTGGTCGATACATAATAGTTACGACGCCTAAACAATAATGATAGTGTCATTTCTCTTATTGTAGACTAAGGAGTTATGAAATTTGCATAGCTTGAGGTTGGTCAGTATATACAAGGTATGTGAGACTATCCCTTTTCTTCTTTTGCACAACTCCGATTGTACATAATGTAATGAACGAGCTTCCAAAGATACTCTACTCTTAGAAGCTAGCAGTACTTACATTGTTTCCCTTCTTATGGAGCGATTGATGTTGATGTTGATGTTGCTTCTCTTATTCTTATGTTATCAATGTTGTTGGTACTTCCTGATTCTTATAAGATTCATGATGAAGAGTTAGTCCTAATAACGTGTACAAAGGATACCGAGCTTACGTCACTCCAAAAGGTTCAGAATATTATTCCAATGAGTATATATATATATATATATATATATATATATATATATATATATATATATATATATATATATATATATATATATATATATATATATATATATATATATATATATATATATATATATATATATATATATATATATATATATATATATATATATGTGTGTGTGTGTCTACTGAGCTGCGCTATAGACGGTCGAGTACGGCACCTATTGTGCAACCACTGATCAGTCGGGTTTTACCGAGCTCCACATGGCCGAGTACGATTCTACCGAGACTTATGATGGTCATGTATATTTTTATCGAGCCTATTACGGCCGGGTATGATATGATGATGATGATGATGCCCACAGAGGCGTATGTTTTAAAATTTTATGTATATATCATGCATTTCATGTTAGTAGCCCTCAAAGGTACCCAGGTGTTACAGGTTGTATATTCTCTATCCTTCTTTACATTATTGTTCATACTTATGGTTCCCTGCCTTACATACTCGGTACTTTATTCGTACTGATGTCCTTTTTATTTGTGAACGTCGCATGTCATTCTGCAGGTCCTGATAGATGGGTAGACGCAGCTCCTCCACCACAGTAGGCTGCCCAGTTCAGCGATTATTGGCGAGATCCTTTCTCCGGACTTGTCGTGGTCTTGGTATGCATATTTGTTATAGACATCATGGGTATGTCGGGGCCTTCTTCCGGCAATGTTGCAGCACTTATGTTCCTTTAAAGGCTCATAGACAGGTATGGACTCATGTATAGTTTGGTATGCCTTGTCGGCTGAATTTTGTTGTATAGTCTTTCATGGCAGTGTAGTAGCTCATACCTTATATATAGTTTCTTAGTTGTCTGGTCATCCCATGTTATGTAGGTTTATGCCATTATCTTTAATTGTTGGTTGTTCATGATCCATGTCTACCATTTATATGGATCTTGTCGGCCCTTAAAGATAATAAGGAAGGTTAGATAAAATGTACGTTGGTGCTGGGAAATTATGGCCCGGGTGCTAGTCATGACCCTCCAGTTTGGGTCGTGACAAACTTGGTATTAGAGAAAGTCTGTCGTAGGGGTTGTCTATGAGCCGTGTCTAGTAGAGTCTTGATTATGGATGTGTAGCACGCCACATTTATAATCAGGAGGCTACATGACATCTAGGGTTGTTACCTTCTTCCTGAATCTAGATCGTGCGTAGAGTTGAGTCGTAAGTGTTTGTCTCTAATATTCATCTTGTTTTCTTTCAGTGATGCCTTCGACTAGGAAGCACGCGATTAGTAGACGACTTGATACAACTACGGGAGAGGGTACCAGTCAGGTGCCCCAAGCTAGAGCATGCTAAAGTGAGGCTCAGAGTGAGATGTCATCTCATACCTCATCTACTCCGTCTCCTCCTGAGGATATTAAGAGGCACCCAGCACCACCAGTTCCTTCGTCTGGCACTACAGACCAGGATATACGGAGTGCGGTGCAGTTGTTGACTAGCTTGGTAGCTACTCAGGCTTAGAGGCAAAATACTGGTGTTGTTGACAAACCGGTTAGTACGGGAGTTCGTGATTTTATTAATCTAGACCCTCCAGTGTTTACCAGATCAGACCCCAAGGAGGACCCGCAGACTTTTATTGATCAGGTTCATCATACACTACGGGTTATGGATGCTAGTGATACAGAGGCAGTAGAGTTGGATTCTTATCGGTTACGGGATTTAGTGGTTTTATGGTATGATAGTTGGGAGAGATCCAAGAGTCCGAACGCTCCTCTAGCTGTGTGGAAGTAGTTTTCTGAGGCCTTTCTTCATCACTACTTGTCTGTTGAGATACGACAATCTAAAGCCGATAAGTTCTAGAACCTTAGACAAGGTAATATGAGTGTGCGAGAGTACAGTATGCAGTTTGATTCTTTAGCAAGGTATGATCCCCATATGGTGGCCGAGATGAGCGATAGGTGCATCTGTTCGTGAACGGGTTAGGACCACATATAATAAATGAGTGCACGCAGAGGCGGACCCAGGATTTGAGAATGACGGGGGAACCATTATCGTTAGAGTGAATTACTCAATTGACCTGCGAACACAAACTTCAACTTCATCATACTCCCAAATTGACCTACTAACACAAATTTTAAAATAAGTATTCCAAAAAAAATATCTTGCACATCCTTGCACACACATGAACTAAACTGGAATAAACTTTAAAATATAAAACAAGCTTAGTGGCCTCAATTCGTGACATACAACAGTAATCTATTGTTGTCCCAAAAAGAGAACTAAAGATGGCACAACTTAAATCAAAATACAAACTTCAATATTATAGAATATCTTTAATTGATACTAATATAACAAAAGTACATCATCCACTTATACTTGAACTCGACGCGTTCTCATACTCTGAAAACGGTCAATAATAACATCATTGCTTATATTTGCAAATACTTCTTTTTTAAAGTAACAAACTAAACAATCATTTAAAAATGCATCACCAATACGACTACGCAATTCATCCTTGATGTACTTCATGGATGAGAATGCTCTTTCTACCGTTGCAGTCACGACAGGTAAAATTAGAGTCAACTTCACAAGTAAATAAACAAGTGAATATGTCTCCACAAGATTTGCTTCAACCAACGCTTTTGCCGAATCACCGATTCCTTTCAAATCCGAGAATCTACGGTCACCATGTTTCATGTGCCATATGAAAGTGTCAAGTTGGTGACTAAGATCTCGAAGCTTCAATTCACCAAACTCATCTGGATAATACTTGACCAATGTCATTATTCTTTCCTTATCAAAATTAGCAAACGAATTAGCTGGATTCAAGCTAGCCATACCAAGAAGCAAGTTACCATTGACAACATCAAAACGATTTTTAAGCTCCTGAAGTTGCAAATCAATCAATGTATTAAAAAGCTCAACACGTAAGTGATGTGAATAAGTAACACTAGAAGGCCTACGCTTTGACTTTCCAGGAATATAGAATTCTTCCATATTGGGCACCAAAATGTCATGTTCAGCACAAAACAAAGAGACTTCATCCATTAATGATTTCCATCCTTCCTCTCTCATTTGTTGCAACATTTCCTTTGTAAACAAAATGCGGCATCTTTCCTCACACTATACTCCAACCATCTAGAATACGAACCTTTAAACCAACCCGAACTAAATTGACGCATTTTATTACCGAATAAAGTTTTAGGAAACTTATGATCAACCGGTTGGCAAGGTCCATTTTGAATGTAGTGTCTTCTTACTTCATCCCGTATTCTAGGACTATATTTATCAATGGGTACTCTCTCTCCAGGATCAAGATTGAGTAATTTCTCACATCATACTCATCTATAAGATGGGAGGAATTGTTTCTAAGAGTAGAACTCGGTAGAGAAGAATTAAACTTTGTCAAAAATACATCCATCTCAATTCATAAGAACAAGAACTTCCTACAAAAAATGAGTCCATTAAATTTAAGAGTCTGTCAAGAATACAAACAAACACAATATCAATAGAGCAATCACACCCCTTTTATCAAGAATAAAACAAATACTTCAACTTATTGAATCTAATACCACAACTCTTTTGTGCAGCCATTTTATGGGATAAAAATTAAAAAGAATATGTTGGATAAAGATATCTTCAGTAAAAAAGGAAAAAGAATTCTAAAAAATATTTCCACTCAAGGAGTAGATTTTTCTCCTTATCATCAAATAACTGGATCAAAGATAAGAATAAGAAATGTTTGTTCTTGTTCTACTAACAAGGCCAGCAGCCAGTCACCCGATAAAATCAAACTCAAGTCCCTCTAAAAAATTCTTCAACTAAAAAGAAAATCAACAGAGAGTTTTAAAGTAAGAGAAGCTTTAAGTTACAAATAAAAATAAGTTTCAAAGTAAGAGAAGTACTAACCAGAGATTGAGGAAGAAGGGTTCTCTATTTTGAAGTGAGAAGTGATGGAGGTGGACTGGTAGAGGCGAGCTTTGATTTTTGATTGAGGAAGAACGAAAGAAGTGAAGAAGAAGAACTGGGGAAGCCGAGAAGGGGACTGCCAATTGGGGCTTTTGGGAATTGGGGCTTTTGAATACTATTATTTAATTATTAAAAGTTCAAAATATAATTGAATTGAGAATAGGTGAAATAAAAAATTATTAATTAGTCAACTTGACTAGTGACTAATAAATAGTACTATTGTACTAAGTAAAACAAATATAAAAAAATATTGTAGCAAGCGGGTTTCGAACCCGTGTCGAGTGACAAGGAGCAGGTCTTACGCTTAGAAGCGGACCATTGCTCCAGGCATAATTTTTATTAATGAGGGGGCCAAGAAAAATATTTAAGGAGTCACCAATGTATATACAGCTATGTATATACATAGTTTTTGTCGAAGTTAACAGGTTCACGTGACCCCTCAAGGACTACTGTATGTCCGCCTCTGAGTGCACGACAGCCTCCTTGGCGGAATGCATGAATATTTCCCGTATTTAGAATTATGCCCAGACCTTAGAGGATCATAAGCGCCAGCAAAGAGCAGATAGGGAGCAGGATAGGGGCCAGCATAAGAGGGCGAGATTTACAGGGTATTCTGATGACTTCAGAGGCAATGTCAGGCCCACGTCTTCGAGGAGTTCGGCACCACCTATAGCTAGTGCTCCTCCACAGTTTCAGAGGCCTCGATATGATAGATTTACCTATTCTGGTCCAGGTCAGAGTTCGCAGGCATTAGGCTCGCAATATCATAGGGATACTAGTCAGACGAGACCCTTAACACCACGTTGTGATTAGTGCGGAAAGGCCCACTTTGTACTATGCGGTCGAGGTTCTGATGCATGCTATTCTTGCGGACAGCTTAACCATACGATGCGGGATTATCCTAACAGAGGAGGTGGTGGGATGGCTCAGCTAACTGGATCTATGTCTGGTTTTTCCTCATTAGTTCGACCTCCAGCACGGGGTTTTCAGCAGTCGACGGGTCGTGGTAGAGGTAGAGGTGCAGTGCCAAGTTTGAGGGGTGGTCAAAATCAAACCTATTCTCTAGTAGGTCGACAGGATCTCGAGTCGTCTCCAGATGTTGTTACAGGTATATTGTCTGTGTTTTCTTATGATGTATATGCGCTGATTGATCCGGGATCTATATTATCATATGTTACACCCTTTATGGCTAATAAGTTTGGCGTTGAACCTGAATTGATAAGTAAACCACTTGCGGTATCTACTCTGATAGGAGTTTCTGTGATTGCTAGAAGGGTATATAGAGGTTGAACAGAGATGAATTGTAGTCGTCAAACCTCGACGAATTTATTTGAGTTAGAAATGGTTGATTTCGATGTGATAATGGGAATGGACTGGTTGGCCTCATGCTATGCAAATGTTGACTGTCGTACGAAGATGGTTAGGTTTTAGTTTCCTGGTGAACCCATCATTGAATGGAAGGGGAACATTGATACGCCGAAAGGTAGGTTTATTTCCTGTCTTAAGGATCTCAAAAGGTTACATTTATCATCTCGTTCGCGTTAGGGATGTGGAGGCGAAGCCGCCTACTCTACAATTAATCCCCGTCATCAATGAATTTCCAGATGTTTTCCCAGATGAACTCCTAGGCCTTCCTCCTGAAAGGGAGATTAAGTTTAGCATTGATGTGTTGCCTGATGCTCAACAGATCTCTATCCCTCCATACGGAATGGCCCCGGCAGAATTGCGAGAGTTGAAGGCGCAATTGAAGGACTTGCTGGATAAGGGCTTCATTAGGCCTAGCACTTCACCATGGGGTGCGCTAGTATTGTTCGTGCGGAAGAAAGACGGGTCATTAAGGATGTGTATCGATTATCAACAGTTGAATAAGTTAACTATAAAGAACAAGTATCCACTTCCAAGGATTGACGACCTATTTGACCAACTCTAGGGTGCCAAGTATTTCTCCAAGATTTACTTACGTTCAGGGTATCATTAGGTGAGGGTTAAGGAGAATGATATTCTAAAGACGGCCTTTCGAACAAGATATGGGCACTTTGAGTTCTTGGTGATGTCGTTCGGGCTAACAAATTGCCCCATCAACTTTTATAGATCTCATGAATACTGTATTCAGGCCCTATCTTGATGTGTTTGTGATATTATTCATTGATGACATTCTAGTGTATTCTCATTCGGAGGCAGAACGTGCGGGCCACTTGTGGATAGTACTACAGACGCTTCAGGATTGCAAGTTATATGATAAGCTCTCCAAATGTGAATTATGGTTGAACTTAGTAGCATCCCTTGGCCATGTGATATTCGACGAGGGTATTAGTGTCGACACTCAAAAAATCGATGCAGTAAAGAATTGGCCGAGACCTATAACACCATCAGAAGTCCGCAGCTTCCTAGGGCTAGCAGGATACTATAGGTGATTTGTAGAAGGATTTTCCTCTATATCAGCACCATTGACTAAGTTAACACAGAAAGCTACTAAGTTCCAGTGGTCTGACACTTGTTAACGAAGTTTTCAGGAGCTAAAAAATTGATTGACATTCGCGCCAGTGCTCACTCTCCTAGAAGGAACAGAAGGTTATGTGGTTTATTGTAATGCCTCGGGTATAGGTTTGGGGTGCGTATTGATGCAACGTGGGAAAAGGATTGCCTATGCATCAAGACAATTGAAGAAACATGAAAAGAATTTCCCGGCCCATGATTTGGAATTGGCTGCAGTAATATATGCTTTAAAGATATGGTGGCACTACTTATACGATGTCCTGTTGACATCTACACATATCACAAGAGTTTAGAATATATCTTCAAGTAGAAGGAGTTGAATTTGAGGTAACATAGGTGGCTTGAATTATTGAAAGATTACAATGTCGAGATATTGTACCATCCCGGTAAAGCGAATGTTGTGGCAGACGCTCTTGGTCGTAAGTCAATGGGAAGCTTAGCACACATTGAGGCAACTAGACAGGGGTTGACTAAAGAGCTTCATCAGATAGCCAACATGAGAATCAGATTGTTAAACTCTGATGACAGAGGTGTTACTGTACAGAATACAACAGAATCATCTTTGGTAGCCGAGGTAAAAGCACGAAGATCCTACCTTAGTAAGATTGAGAGAGAGCATTCAGCAGTGTAAAATTACGGCTTTCGTGATTGGAGGAGATGGGGCATTGAGATACCAGGGTCGATTATGTGTGCCTAATGTGGCAGGGTTGCGAGAGAAGATTATGAATGAGATTCATCAATCCCTATATTCTATCTATCCTGGTTCGGTAAAGATGTATCATGATGTCAATGAGTAGTATTTGTGGAATAACATGAAGAAGTCTATTGTAGAATTTGTATCCCAGTGTCCTCATTGTCAACAAGTAAAGATAGAACATCAGAAACCCGTTGGATTGTTTCAGAATATAGAGATTCCGACCTGAAAATGGGAGGTGATTAATATGGACTTCATTATTGGGTTACCCCACTCTTATTATAAGTTTGACTCCATCTGGGTGATAGTTGATCGGCTTACAAAATGTGCCCATTTTTTGCCAGTTAAGACAACTTACACGACTGAAGATTATGCGAAGTTGTATATCAAGGAGATTGTTAGGCTTCATGGTGTGCCGGTATCTATTATATCAGACCGAGGAGCTCAATTTACAGCTAACTTTTGGAGGTCTTTTTAGTAGGGTTTAGGCACAGAAGTGAATCTCAGCACTACATTCCATCCGCAGATTGATGGACAGGATAAACGTACCATTCAGACACTTGAAGATATGCTACGAGTATGTGTTCTAGATTTCAAGGGAAATTGGGATGATCATCTACCACTCATAGAATTTGCCTACAATAATAGCTGCCATTCCAGTATTAAAATGGCTCCGTACGAGGCACTATATGGGAGAAGATGTAGATCACCAGTTGGATCGTTTGAAGTCGGTGAAACATAATTATATGGGCCAGATTTGATTTACCAAGCTATTGAGAAGGTAAAAGTGATACAAGAACGACTGAGGATGGCGCAAAGCAGGCGAAAGTCTTATTTCGATGTCTGATGTCGTGATCTAGAGTTTAAGGTTGGTGATTGGGTTTTCCTGAGGATCTCACCGATGAAGGGTGTTATGTGTTTTAGGAAGAAAGGTAAGCTGAGTCCAAGGTATATCGGGCCATATAAAATTCTTTGACAAATTGGATAGGTTGCTTATGAGTTAGAATTGCCATCCGAATTGGAATTTGTCCACCCGGTATTCCATGTATCTATGTTGAGGAAATATATTGGAGACCCTTCTCGAGTCGTCCCTATCAAAGATGTACAAGTTACAGAGGATCTATCATATAAAGAAGTGCTAGTGGCTATATTAGATCGACAAGTCCGCAAGCTAAGAACAAAAGATGTAGCTTCTGTCAAAGTATTGTGGAGGAACAAGAATATGGAAGAAATGACATGGGAAGCAGAAGAGAAGATGAAGTCTAAATACCCTTACCTATTCCAAAATGAAGATAACGAGGATGCCAGGGGAACACAGGACGCATTAGAAGGTGAAACAGCTCTATGAGGTAAGCAATAGCTTGAGAATACTCTTCCTTAATACAAAATGGTGATATGCAGATAATGCACATGTCCATAATTCTTTGTGTAGCCTTGTGAGGCAATACATTGGGTTTGACTGCATGCAAGTTTGGATAGTGTCCATATTATAGGGGAAACTCGGCTAGAAATTTTCGTTGGAATCCACGATGATTTAGACTC
Organism: Nicotiana tabacum; assembly: GCF_000715075.1. Lineage (NCBI taxonomy): Eukaryota > Viridiplantae > Streptophyta > Magnoliopsida > Solanales > Solanaceae > Nicotiana > Nicotiana tabacum. The sequence goes on along the minus strand of NC_134095.1, from coordinate 55,856,266 downwards.
CCCATAAACATTTACATTCGAGGACGAATGTTCCTAAAGGGAAGGGAGGGTGTTACAACCCATATTCTCGTACGTTAGTTCATGCCATAAGGTAGTCGACATAAATCCATGAAGAGATTATCTTTAAGATGATAAGAAGTTAATCCTCTTGGTCTTCAATTATACAAGGGTGTATAAGGGTGGTTAACAACATTCTCTCAAGTTTCTCTCATGATCCAAGACCCAAATAAAGGGCAAACAACACAAATCAAGTATTTGGAATCCCGTGGCGCTAGTAAGTTTCTTGTTCTTCTTGTTGTTGCTCATTTTTGTATTGTTCCAGCTCATGTGGAAGGTTGTTTTAAGTGTTTTATGTTCTGTAAGTACTCCTTCAAGTTTTTAATATCAACCCTAGGTGATTTCAAGTCTTCTAAAATGATTCTAGTGCCGAAAAACCCTAATTGATTGCTAGTTTTGCTTCCTTGTTCTTGTGGCAGCATTGGAGGGATATTTCATGGATAATTAAGGTCAAATTGGAGTTTTTCTTTCTTTTTAAAGGTAAGGAACCTCTTACTATACATATATTTAAGATTATCCAAGTTGCGGCTAAGTCGTTGAAGCTAGAACATGTGAAATATATATCGAAAGGCTTGGTAATAGTGTTGTTGGTTGGTGGACTATTTTGGGAGGCTCAATATGATTATTATTGATGTTGTTTGGGCTGTTTGGTGATTGTTTTAACTTATGGGATGTCATATAAATAGGGGAGGTGTTTTCCATTTCTTCGTAAAATAGGTTGTGGTCGATACATAATAGTTACGATGCCTAAACGATAACGATAGTGTCATTCCTCGTTGCTACTTTGATGGCACCGGCATGTGCTTTAATGAAGGAGTCTACTAGCATGGAAAATGAGTCTATGGAGTTAGGAGCTAGTTTGTGATACCACATCATGGCCCCCTTCAAGAGTGTTTCTCCGTACTTCTTTAGTAAGACGGACTCAATCTCGTTGTCCTTTATATCGTTGCCCTTCATTGCGCAAGTGTAGGCAGTAATGTATTCATTGGGGTCTGAGGTCGTGTTGTACTTTGGGAGTTCTGGCATTCTTAACTTCTTTGGAATGGGTTTCGGGGCCGCTTCCTCTGGGAACAGGCTTTGTATGAACTTCTTCGAATCCACACCTTTCAGGACCAAGGGTGCGCCCGAAATTTGATCGACCCTGGAGTTGTAGGTTTCGACCTTTTTGTCATTGGCTTCTATCATTTTCTCGCCCGATTTGATCCTCCTAGTGAGGTCCTCGAGCATTTTTACGATGACAGGGTCGGCTATCGACCCGTTATTACTCGATCTCTCCGGTACCAGTTCGCCTGGGGGAGCTGTCCCCGGTGCTATCGTGATGGGTGTTTTCTGGTGACTTTGCAGCTGAGCAATAGCTAGTTATTGTGCCTACAATATTTCAAAAATAACATAAAGGCTAACCTCACGCTCTTCCCTGGTCGGGGTATTCTGAGCTTCTTGTGGATCCCTTTGGCGCACGCTCCTGTCAATATGGGAGCTTATGTCGATGCGTTGGGCGTCGTGTGAGACCGCATCCATGGGGATTGGTTATGGCGCATTTCCAGGGTTTTGTGGTGGCATATCAACACCTAGAACACCCACACCATTTTCTCCGTGGTCCTCAAGATTGTTGTTTTCACCTCTATTCACTGAGTTAGACATTTTGACCTGAAATCGAAGATCTTGGACAAGAGAAAGCATGAAAGATAACTTGCGTTGTTTGACGAAACCAACAAGAAAATAATCACTATTATTTTTAGTCTCACGGTGGGCGCCAAACTATTTATCGTAAAAATAATAATAACAATTAAATTTGATTATGGGACTCCAAAAATATGTGATCTATTTTTGTGCTAGTTTGTTAAGTAGATGATGCTATGTACGTGAGACTTAGAAATGAAATATGAATAAGAACAGGGCGATAATCGAACCGATAGGCCAATTATCGGGGCCTTGAGCTTGTCAATTCGGGGCCTCGAGGTCGATTCCGGAGCTCGGCAGTGGGCTATCGAAGGCAGTAGAAGTGTGGCTAACAGCTATAATAAAAATTATGGAGGCTTTGTATGGCCAGTGATGAGCAATAAATGATGAACAAATATGAAGATAATAAATGAAAGCAATAATATTAAGAGAATATGTTATAGAGCAAATATAATGTTCTTGTATGTTTTGTGTGGAGCAACTGAAGCAACAGCCCCTTACAAAGTGACAAGGATCCCCTTTATATAAGAGGAATCCTATCATAGTGCAACAAGCATCAATTACAAAGATACGGAGATGTGACAACTAGATGATACCCTGATTCGGGTCTTAGACTAGTCCACTAGGCTATGTTAGTCCTAGCTGTGCACCTAGGGAGCATCCCATTTATACCATCACCGAGGTCGTCGTTATCCTGAGTTCGAGTGTCGACGACCCTCGAGGGAGGGTACTCGGTTAGTGGTCTCGATCCTTTGAGGTGATTTTCTGAGATGCCTTAACAACGAGAAATTGGCCCCTCCGATTTTGCCGTATACAGAATCGATGGTAATATCCCACCAACCTAAGAAAACTCCGGATCTCGGTAGCTGAAGACGGTTTGGGCCAACTCTGCACTGCTTCAATCTTCTTTGGATCTACCTTGACCCCCTCACTCGACACTATATGACCCAAAAGTTTGACTAAATCAAGCCAAAATTCACACTTTGAAAATTTTGCATACAAACTCTTTTCTCTCAAGGTGTGAAGTGCATTGATGGAATTGTTGGCCACATTATCATCTCCTATAAATGGGGGCCTTTCAATACTATCTTTTTATCCAAGTACTTTTCAACATCTTTCCATCCCTTTCTTCTCATTATCCTTATTCATTACTACCCGCCATGTTTGGGGTCTCTTACCTTAAGGTCTTTTGGTGGCGTTCTTATCAGCCATGCCATGGCCTTTTGCTTGGGCTTTCCTGTGCCAAGCGAGATTATACTATCTCGTTGTTGTTATTGTTATTGTTACAGTTATCATTGTTATCGTCGTTGGATCGAGGTAATGAGATAAGGGAGGTTGATCTCTTCCATCTTGGGACGGTATTTGGACTATACACCATTGCTCATGAGGGTGCTCGAATTATACACTGTTGCTCACCTTCATACCCCGGCCCGGTGTGGCACTTTGCCCCTGACCGGTAGCTTGCCCGGCTCAATGTCCCAAGAAGTGGACTCAAAGTAGCCGTGTAAGTAAGGTCGACGCTCGCCAAGTCTCTTATCGGTCCGAGGTTCTCTTGGCCGATAAGGGTCCTCGTCCTTTGGGGGGCTATGGCATTTTTTCATCCCTTCATGCTTCTCCACTTTCCTCTTCGTCATCTTCTCCATTGAAGACACTACTTTGGAAGACCGAGACGAGACCCCCGAGGCGGTGGTGGTAGAATATACTGCTGCTTAGGATGCATACCCGAGGGGATGACGCTCGAAGATACCGCCGTCGAGGATGAACCCTCGAGAATTGATTAGACTCTAGGATTTTGCTACATGTGTACTTTTTCTCTTCTTTGTTCCTGTGTAACGACCCTTCGTGGGCTATTGTAATCATATGTTAGGACCCCTTGTGGGCTTTTGTAATTGAAATTTTATGAATATGAAGATGTTTCCTCAATTTTGTCTTCGACGCTTGCTGCATTCCCTTTTATTTACATTTATGGAGATTCTGAATGTATGACTCTACCGGTCGGTGCCAATGTCGAGCCCAGATTCGAGTGTTTTTTCCTGATTTCCGATTGATTAGTATGGCTTCTCGTGGAGCCCTTCGCCGTTCCTTGGATCAAGCCTAGATTGGGCCGATGACCTTGGGTTGTCGGGACCCTTACTTCGAGTTGAATGAAAGTAACGCTTCGAGTCTTGAAATCGCGACTTATCACTTAGGCTCCGTGGTAACCTTTAAGTGGAAATTTGCTCGGAGGCCCGCGGACAGGGACTGCCTTTGAGCTTTTCGAGGGCAGACCCTGAGTGGAGGTTCGTTCGGATCCGGACCACCTGGAATCTTGCTTTGTACTTAGCGTAGATAGCCTTAAGGCGATGTAGATAGATTTTGGAAGAGGGTTCGTCCGAACTCAGACGGTACCCCAGGGCCAAGCCCATACGGATGGATTTTAAGTTCTTATTTCCTCGAAGCTTAACTCCCTTTTAATGAAGGTCCTCGAGGTCGGGTACCACCTCAGGACTAGCGAAGGTGATATTGGTTTCCTAAAGCCTAACCTTTTTTAGGTCCTCGAGCTCGGGTACCACCTCAGGACTGGCGAAGGTATTGTTGTCTTCTTGGATCCTAACCTTTCCTTTGATGGAGGTCCTCAAAGTCAGGTACCACCCGGGACTGGCGATGATGACATCGGTCAGTGTTTCTACTCGGCTTTGAGGCAGGCGGATCGTTGTTGTTTCTTCCATGTATAAATAGGATTGTCTCTGCTCTTTTGGAGATCCCACCATTTTAAGAAGTTGCCCTTATCTTTCCTCGTCAAACCTTTCATTATTTCAGTACTAACGTACTTGCACAGATTCCCGCTTTAGTTCTCCAATTTTGCCATAGCCATGACTGCTGCATCAGTGTCCGCCCGACACGAAGGGGAGAGCTTTGCCTCCGGCATTCAGGACCAACGAGAGTATGCCTTCAAGATTGCTTCTTCGATAGGAGAAGAGCATCTTGGGTTAGTGAGAAAAGACTGCGGATGGGGGGAAAAGGTAGTGTTACAGATACTTCCCCCGGGTGAGGGCATCACGGATCGTGCTGATGGATTCTTTAATGTGTACACATATCCTTTCACACTGGGCCCCCTTGATAGGGTTGTGCTGGACTTCTGCTTAGAGTATCGGGTTACCTTGGTGCAAATCCATCCGTCATTTTGGCGAACAGTATTGATGGTGAGATTTTTTGCGGAGAAGGCGGGGCTTGAATTTACTCTTAGTCATCTTATCAGGCTGTACTTGCCCTTTTACCATCGAGGTATACTAACCTTGTAATGCCGATTGACCACGCCCTTCGTTGTTGATGATGAGGAAGATGGAGACCTGGAGTGGATGAGTCGCTTCATCCGAGTGCAAACTGCTGACATTGTCCCAATAGAGCTTATGCCATTCCTTGAGGAATGGAACTATACACGTAAATGGTGCCTTTCGTGCCTTCTTAGTTTTACCTATGGCGAGAACTGGTTTTGTAATCGTGCCCTCTTTTCTTTTTATGCAGCGGTTTCATAGGCACCAGGCGACGTTCCTGATTTGTCGGACTGGGTTCGAAAGTTGGCAACCCACTCGACCTGTAATGAGCGCAAGTGGAGAGCTTTGTCCGGGGGCAGATGGGAAGCAAAACATCATGGTAAGTGTCGTGCTATCCTTTCCTCTCTCTTTCTTCATTTGGAGAGGCATTTTCCCTTTATGCATATTAAACTTATTGTTGTAGGCATCTGAGAGCCTTTTGAGGCTATGGCATGCTCCTCTGGAGAGGGGGAAGGGTTGTCAGCCCCCGGGCTAAAGAGCGACAACAATAAGAGATAGATACTATTATAGGGCGATGGCGCTCAAAGCAAGGCAAAATGGGACCGGGGCTTCAGAGCGGAAGCATCATCTGAACCTGCCATGTCTATGATTCTTGGTTCTGGAAAGAGGATTTATCTATTGTTGTCGCCTTCTTTTTCCGTCGGCAGTACTCCGGGAGATACTAGAAACCCGGGGTTGCATACATCAAGCGACCGTGCTTCGACCGAACTTAACTTTTTCAGGGCTAAAGGAACTGGATTGGCAGGTGTGCGCTCGGCCTTCGAGGAAGAACGGTAGCTCCATTTTGTGGTGAGTTTTCTCACAGGCCTTTCGAGCTTCGTGCCTTCCCTTCCTTATTGGGTTTTCTTTTGCAGGCCTTCGACAAGCTTAAGTCCAGGCTATTTCATCATGAAGCTAGACTACGGAAAGCTCTAGATGAGGAGAGATCCCTTAGGCTCCTTTGCGATGAAAAGAAGGTTGAGTTGGTATACTTGCGGTATGAGGTGGGCCAGAGCTTGAATTATGAGAGCTACTTGAAGAGCATGTAATTTTCTATTCCGGATGAGCGTGTATTCTTCCTTCTAGTTTCCGAGGCTAACACTTCATTTATTTTAGTTGTAGAAAAAGATGGAGTCCCTAGAGCGCCTTTGGGATGAAGTTAAACGGGCCAGGCGTGCACATGATCAGCTAAAAGCTCGGGCGGAGACTCAGGCTTTATAGGGGAAGGATGCTCTGGCCAAAGTTCTTGATTTTGAGGCTCAACTTTGCTTAGTTCGTGATAACGCTTCAGTTCAAGCAGATATGATTGTGAAGCTCGAGTCTGAGCTTTTGAAAGTTAGGGCTGAGGTCATTGATGTCCAGGAAGAAGCTGCAATGAGCCGAACTAAGGCTGACCAGGAGATAGCGATTTATTCAAAGGATGTTGCCGATGCTCAAGCTGAGCTGAGAAGGATCCTCGACCGTGAAGAGAGGATTGAAGAATACGCTCGCTTCAAATCTCGAAGAAAGACCCTTAAGGAGATCCATGCTAGGGGTTTCTCCCTTTTGAATGAGTTGGCGCGAGTGAGGGAGGATGAGTGTGATGCTCGGTAACTTTTGCCCGGTGTTGAAGAAAGTGAAGATAAGGTTGACAGGCCGTAGGCCCCGTGGGTGGGGCATAGAATCTGCCATCTGTATGTAGAATTTTCATAGCATGTTTGTAGATGGAGATTGTTTTTCGCATATGTGTATAAAAGAGAACTTTGCTGCTTTATTTCTTTTGTATCCCTTCCTGTCTTGAATTTGGCCAGGTGAACTGGTATTTGAGTTGGTAGGAATACTTAGAGTCATGATATGGCCATGAGGCTCATTAGGCTGGCTCGTAGGCTCTTACGCGCTTGGTCTATGTGACTTTTTATGCGGGCTGGCAATAATGGCTCTTACGCCTTGGGCCGATACGGCCTTTTTTTAGTGTGGGCTGGAGACAATGGATCTTACACCTTGCTCTTAGGCATATTTAGTTAACTATTTTGGGTTCAGTATCCGAATCAGGTTACGACTCGAGCTCATTTGACCCTCAAGTTTTGTATTTGTGTGGGCTAGCGACAGTGGCTCTTACGCCTTGGGTCGAAGTGAACTTTTATGTGTGTGGCCCTGAGGCTCATTAGGCTGGCGATCTCTTACGCTTTGGTTGATGCGACCATTTATGTGGGCTTTATTTTTCCCTCGTAATGATTTTTGAAATAGTGTTTGCCTGATTCTTCGACAACTTAATAAAAAACCTCGATTATGAGTCGTTATTTGGCGATGATCGAGCACCTCGTGAGGTTTGGCTTAGAGGCTGAGTATCTCGAAGCCGATGTTTAGGAGCTGACATGGTCGAAGCTCTTTTGACTGTATCGAGGGTAGCATGTTTAACCGGTTCTTTTTGAAGTAGATTCGAAGTAATTGAAGGCTTGTGATTTTGTAGCGACAGTTGGGTGTCCCCGAGTCGCGTTAGTTCGGTTGGTACAGCCGTGTGACCGGAGTCATTTATGCTCGGCCAGAGCCTTTGAGTCCCGAATGAAGTAGTTTCGGCATCTATATCGAGGGTATGCCTTTTTAGAGGTCTTAATAATTCGATATATATCCGAAACTTTGAAATCGGGTCGATGCCTTTAGTAAGGTCTTACTCCCTCCGTTTCATATTAAATGAGGTACTTTCCTTTTTAGTCTGTTCCAAAATAAATAACACATTTCTAAATTTGGAAATAATTCAACTTTAAACTCTTTCATTTTACCCATTTACCCTTAATGAGAAGCTTTTATAGCCACACAAATGTCATGGCCCCACAAACTTTTTACCCCTTAAGCTTTTAAGATCACAAGTTTTAAAAGTCTTCTCCTTTTTTCTTAAACTCCGTGTCAAGTCAAACTACCTTATATAATATAAAACAGAGGGAGTACAAGTTTTACATGCCTTTGAGGTCTTACAGTTTTGGATACTTGGTACAAGTATTGTTCATGCCTTGCTTGAGGTCTTACAGATATTGTTGCTGCGTTATGTAGGTCTTACGAGACCGAGTCTGCCCGCTCGGTTTTTTTTAATGAATGGCGACTGGTGATAGTCCCCGAGTCATCAAGAGTATCTTGGCTCGGAAGCCGTTACTTGTGAACTTTGTATTGCCTCATTGAGGGCTTATGATTTCGGAGATTCTGACCCTGAGGTTGTGCATTTTTTAGAGAATTTGACGCCAGTCCCCAAGTATTCGGGGCACTTTCGGTCTTGGAGACATTTCATGATTTTCAAGTTGCCTCTTTAAGGGCTTATGAGCTTGGAGTCTCGACCCGGAGGTCGTTCAGGTGTTGAATTGTTGACGCCAGTCCCCGAGTGTTCGGGGCGTTTTCGGCGGAGTTTGCGGGGGTGCCGAGCTTCTTTTGGAGTGTGAGCTTCTTTGACAAAATATATTCTTCAATTATTTGGTACAAGTGTACATTTTTTTGCCGTCGAGGGGCCCAGCTATACGGACACGATTTGTTTGACCGTTTGGACCAGTACATCATTTTCCTATTAGGACCCCATTTGGCGTTTCTTAGCTTTTCCGAGTGGATGGCCTCCCGGGGAGATTCCCCTCAGTGTTCGAGGTTGATTGAAAAAGAGGCCTTGAATACTTGTTGGATCTTTCTTAGGTAGCACATAGATGTTGCCTCGTTAAAAACCTTGCCGGTAAAACCCTTCTTAAGATGAAAACCCGTCCAAAGGAAAAGAGTACAACGCATGCTTTTGAAACCTAAGGCCTTCGTGTTGAGAAGAGCTTCGGTTGTTTCGACCGGGTACCTGCATTTCGGTTAGTATAAAATGCAATCAAAAAAAGGAGACAGTCATAATTAGTGCAAATGGCACTTCAGATCTCGATGTGACTCAATCATTTATGAGGACTCGGTACGGTCCTTCATTTTGTTAAGTCAGTTGTAGCCAAGAATGCAGCTTGTCATCGCTATTTTATCGTTTGCTTATCCTTTGGCTCCTTCGGTGGTGGAGGAACTGGCACCGGCGCTACATCATACACTGCGAACATTTCCGTTTGCCACATGTTACTCCCCGTAAATGGTTTTTATCCCATCCTTTGTCGGGAATTTCATCATTTGATGAAGGGTGGACGGTACTGCTCTCATGCAGTGTATCCACGTCCTTCCTAGCAAGGCGTTGTATCTCATGTATCTATCGATGGCATGGAATTTGTCATTCTGGGTCGTGACGGCCACGTTGACGGGCAGGGTGATTTCTCCTTTCGTTGTTTCACTTGCCATGTTGAATCCATTTAGAACTCGAGTGGCGGGCATGATTTGGTCAAGCAGTCCGAGCTTCCTAGATCCACGAGTACACATTTTATTTGAAAAGAATTTACAAAGAAAGAGATTACCAGTGTGCCATTGTGGGGTTAAGACAAGGTCTCGGTGTCATCCTCGATGAATGTGAGGGCATCCTCAGGTATATACCCCCGAGTTCGCTTTTCTCTGGTAATGGATATTTTTGTCTTTCTCATCACGGGTTCCTGCGGGGCATCGACACCTCCCAAGATCATGTGGATGACATGTTGTGGCTCATTTGTTTAGTTCTTCTTGGCTGCCTCTCTTTCTCAGAACTGGTTTTTGGCCTGGTCTCTTAAGAATTCTCGAATGTGACCTTTATTGAGTAGTCTGGCTACTTCCTCTTGGAGTTGGTGGCAATCCTTGGTCCTGTGGCCGTGCGTTTTGTGAAATTCACACACTAAGTTATGATTCCTTTGTGAAGGATCCGATTGTACAAGCCTGGGCCACCTGGCATCTCTGATTTTATTGATGGCGAACACGATATCCGATACATCGACGTTGAAGTTATATTCCAATAAGTGAGGTGCCTCTGCCGGCCCTGCGTTGCTATCGAACCTGGCTCTGTTGATGAGTCCCCGAGGATTTTGTCCTCGGTCTATCATTCGATCGTTACGAGGTTTATTGCGCCTCAGGGCATTCCTTCTATCTTCGGTGTATGGTTGATATGTTTCTTTGTTTGGTTTTGGCTCCTTCGCCAAGAGCCTGCTTGGGTATACTGAGCCCGAGGGGCTCCCAACTGGTCATCTTCGACCCTAATTTTTGACTGGTATCGGTTGTGGACGTCCGACCACATTACGGAGAAATATTCTACCAGATTCTCTTTCAGCTGCCTTGAAGCCACCGAGCTTCGCTCATTCAGACCTTAAGTGAAGGCATGTACTGCCCAGTCATCAGGGACCGGTGGTAGTTCCATTTGTTCCATTTGAAAGTGAGATACGAATACTTGCAGCATCTCGTTCTCCCTTTACTTGATCTTGAAGACGTCTAATTTTCTCATTGCTACTTTGATGACACCGGCATGTGCTTTTATGAAGGAGTCTACTAGCATGGCAAATAAGTATAAAGTTAGGAGCTAGGTTGTGATACCACATCATGGCATCTTCGAGAGTGTTTCTCCGAACTTCTTTAGTAAGATGGACTCGATCTCATTGTCCTTTATATCGTTGCCCTTCATTGCGCAAGTGTAGGGAGTAACGTGCTCATTGGGGTCTGAGGTCCCATTGTACTTTGGGAGTTCTGGCATTCTCAACTTCTTTGGAATGGGTTTCGAGGCCGCTTTCTCTGGGAACGGCCTTTGTATGAACTTCTTCGAATCCACACCTTTCAGGACCGAGGGTGCACCCGGAATTTGATCGACCCTGGAGTTGTAGGTTTCGACCTTTTTGTCATTGGCTTCTATCATTTTCTCGCCCGATTCGATCCTCCTGGTGAGGTCCTCGAGCATTTTTACGATGATAGGGTTTGTTATCGACCTGTTATTGCTCGATCTCTCCGGTACCTATTCGACTGGGGGAGTTGTCCCCGATGTTATCGTGCTGGGAGTTTTCTGGTGACTTTGTAGCTGAGTAATAGCTAGTTGTTGTGCCTGCAATATTTCAAAAATAACATGAAGGCTAACCTCACGCTCTTCCTTGGTCGGGGTTTTCTAAGCTTCTTGTGGATCCCCTTGGCGCACGCTCCTATCAGTGTGGGAGCTTATGTCGATGCGTTGGGCATCGCATGAGACCACGTCCACGGGGATTGGTTCTGGCGCATTCCTAGGGTTTTGTGGTGGCACACCAACACTGGTCCTCAAGATTGTTGTTTTCACCTCCATTCACTAAGTTAGACATTTTGACCTGAAATCAAAGATCTTGGACAAAAAAAGCGTGAAAGATAACTTGCATTGTGTGACGAAACCAATAAGAAAATAATCACTATTAGTTTTAGCCCCACAGTGGGCACCAAACTGTATACCGTGAAAATGGTAATAATAATTAAATTTGTTTATGGGACTCTAAAAATGCGTGTTCTATTTTTATGCTAGTTTGTTAAGTAGTTGATACTATGTAAGTAAGACTTAGAAACGAAATGAGAATAAGAACAGGGCAATAATCAAACTGATAGGCCAATTATCGGGGCCTCGAGCTTGTCAATTTGGGGCCTCGATGTCGATTTCGGAGCTCGGTAGTTGGCTATTGAAGGCAGTCGAAGTGTGGCTAACAATTATAATAAGATTGACGGAGCCTCTTTATGGCCAGTGATGAGCAATAAATGATGAACAAATATGAAGATAATAAATGAAAGTAATAAAATCAAGAGAATATGTTAGAGAGCAAATAGAATATTCTTGTATATTTTGTGTGGAGCAACTGAAGCAACAACCCCTTACAAAGTGACAAAGATCCCCTTTATATAGGAGTGGAATCCCATCATAGTACAACAAGCATTAATTACAAAGATACGGAGATGTGACAACTAGATGACACCCTGATTCGGGTCTTAGACTAGTCCACTAGGCTCTGTCAGTCCTAGCCGTGTGCCTAGGGAGCTTCCCATTTCTACCATAACCGAGGTCATCGTAAATCCTGAGTTTGAGTGTCGACGACCCTCGAGGGAGGGTACTCGGTCTGTGGTCTCGAGCCTCCAAGGTGATCTTCCGAGATTCCTAAAAACGAGAGATTGGCCCCTCCGATTTTGCCGTATACATATGTATCATGCATTTCATATTAGTATCTCAGACGTACCCAGGTGTTACAGGTTGTATATTTTCTATCCCTGATTACATTACTATTCGTACTTATGGTTCCCTGTCTTACATACATAGTACTTTATTAGTACTGACGTCCTTTTTATTTGTGGACGCTGCATGTCGTGCTGCAGGTCCTGATAGATGGGTAGATGCAGCTCCCCCACCACAGTAGACTTCCCAGTTCAGCGATTATTGGAGAGATCCCTTCTCCGGACTTGCTGTGGTCTTGGTACACATATTTGTTATAGACATCATGGGTATGTCGGGGCCCTGTTCCGGCAATATTGTAGCACTTATGTTCCTTTAGAGGCTCATAGACAGGTGTCGACTCATGTATAGTTTGGTATGCCTTGTCGGCTGATTTTTGTTGTATAGTCTTTCATGGCAGCGTGGTAGCTCGTACCTTATATATAGTTTCTTGGCTATCTGGTCATCCCATGTTATGTATGTTTATGCCATTATCTTTCAAACTTGGTTGTTCATGATTCATGTCTACCATTTATATTGATCTCGTCAACCCTTAAAGATAATAAGGAAGGTTAGATAAAATGTACGTTGGTGCTCCGCAATTATGGCCGGGTGCTAGTCATGACCCTCTAGTTTGGGTCGTGACATTTAATCTTTGTATACTTTTTTGCTTAAGTGTTCTGCACAAGTTTTACTGTTTTTATCTTATTGTGTAAGGCCTTGGGTGTATTTTTCCCCGAAAGCATTTGGATTTCGGTCACAAGTCGTTCCAAAATCAACCCTTTATCGTGAGTGTTTTCATAAGCGAGGGCCCTTTTATGTTTACGGTTCTCTTAAAAAGGACGTCTTTTGTTCTTTACGGCACTAGCATTTGAAGTACTTGTTTAACTTTTAAATGATAAAATCAATTTATCGGTCAGAAAAAAACAAGATGGAAAATAAAAAGACTTTACTTTCTTCCTTCCTTTTTCAAAAATTACATAAACATTCGATATGCTAAAAAGAAATTGCTCATTTCTTGTGGATAACTTGTACAAATTTTTTATACGGGGTTGGCCGCGCAATCCCTAATCTCGATGATATAACCACGAAACTCGATTTTCATATTTCGATCAACGTAGCAGTCATTGTTATCGTATCCTCATATCCTCCCCCCCCCCCCCAATGTTCGAATGAAAAGAATGCAAATTTGAACGCTGGAAGTTTTGCACTTTCGAGGACCCCACTAACGAATTGCTAGACATTCTTCAGCTCGATAACAAACTTCTTCCCCTTAGGATTTTATGCTATCGAGCAAAAGAATATCTAACAATCCTCTAGTGGTTTGCAATTGTGAATGGTTGGGTAACCTTTGCTGATAGCAAACTCACTTTCCCGGTGGGAATTTTGCTATCGAGCCAAAGATTATCTATCCGCTCCAGAGTGGCTCTTCACTTGTGTGCCTTTCTATTAAGGTCTTATTGTTGGTGTTGAAATTTTCTTCGTAATATTTTTTTTTGTTGTTGTCTCGTTAAAAATCTTGCCATAAAAACCCAATTGAGACAAAAATTGGACGAAGGAAAAAAAAGTGCAACACATACGTTCAGTACATGTGATGTTTGTCAGCAATAATATCTCTTGAGGTGTGTCACATTCCAGTTGCTTGGCAACTTTTCTCCATCCTAATTCTCCAACTCGTATGAACCTTTCCCGATGGCAGTTGAAACCCAGTAGAGGCCTTCCCAGGTTTGATCTAGCTTTTCCGCGTTGAGTTCCCGAGTGTTTTGAGTTACTTTCCTTAGAACCAAGTCTCCCAATTTAAAATAATAGAAGTTGGCTCTTCGATTATAATATCTTTCCATTCTCTGCTTCTAGGATTCCGTTCTTTTATGTGCCATCCTTGCGCTCATCGGGTAGCTCCAAGTTGAGTAACATCGGTTCATTGTTCGTCTCTTCACTTGCCTAGAAATATCTCAAGGTAGGCTCACCTATTTCCACTGGGATTAAGGCTTCTGCTCTGTGCACGAGGGAAAGAAGTTTCTCCTGTGCTCCATTTGGCCGTTGTTCGGTATGCCCATAGCACTCCAGGTAGTTCGTCGGGCCATTTACCTTTAGCCGCTTCCAACCTCCTCTTTAGATTTTGTATAATCACTTTGTTCGTTGATTCTGCTTGACCATTTGCGCTCGGATGATAGGGTGAAGATGTGATTCTCTTGATATTCAAATCTTTAAGGAACTTTGTGATCTTTACGCTTATAAATTGTGGCATGTTATCGCATGCTATCTCTTTTGGCATTCCAAATCTGCAAATTATGTTCTCCCGCAAGAAATCCACCACTTCACGTTCGTCGATCTTCTAATAAGGACCTTCTTCAACCCACTTATAAAAATAGTCAGTTAAAATTAAAAGAAACTTTACCTTACCAAGGGCCGGCGGCAGTGGTCCGACAATATCCATTCCCTGATTCATGAACGACCATGGGGATAGAATTGAATGTAATGGTTCTGCTGGTTGATGTACCAGTGGTGCGTAGCGTTCGCACTTATTGCATTTTTGCACAAAAGCTTTAGCGTCTTATTCCATTCGGGGCCAATAATATCCCGCCCTTACCAATTTTAGCACTAAAGAATTTGCGCCCAAATGATTTCCACATATCCCTTCGTGGACTTCTCGCATAACATAATTAGCTTCGGATGCTCCAAAGCATCAGGCCTGCGGGCCTAAGAAAGATATAGTTGGCCTCTTTTGAAGCTATATCGTGCTGCTTTAGTGCACAGCGCCCGAGATGCCTTGGAGTCTTTTGGAAACTTCCCATTCTAGAGATAATCGATGATCTCGTTCCTCCAATCCCAGGCTAAATTAGTCGTATTTACCTCATAATAGCTATCTGCGTCCAAGACTGAGTGCATGAGTTTTATTACTGTCCCCATCTGATCCCTTTATTTCCATTGATGAACCGAGGTTAACTAATGCATCTTCTTCGACATTTTCTTCCCTCTGGATGTGAGTAATCGACCACTCCCAAAATCGAGCCAGTAGAGCCTGGACCTTTACTATGCATTGTTGCATGCTCTCCTCTTTGGTTTCGAAGATCCCGTAGACCTGATTTATCACAAGTTAGGAGTCGCATTTGATTTTTATGACCTTAGAATCTAGTCCCAAGGCCCCAGTTCGAGTCCTGTAATCAAAGCCTCATACTCTACTTCATTGTTAGTTAAAGGGAACGTTCTAATGGCCTGCCTTAGGATTTCTCCCGAATGTGTGATTAATACTATGCCAAGCCCGAACCCCTTTATGTTGGAAGCTCCATCCGTAAATAAGGTCCAAACTCTCGATGTTAATTCTGATACCATCACTACTTCTTTGGTTGCTAGAGGCAACAATCCCGGACTAAAATCGGCCACAAAGTCGCCCAAAACTTGTGACTTAATCGCAGTCTTTAGTTTATATTCTATGTTGAATTCACTCCTTTCGAGAGCCTATTTGGCCAATCTACCCGAGAGTTCGGGTTTGTGGGAGATGTTCTACAGGGGAAAGGTGGTCACCACAACTATCAGGTGACATTAGAAGTAAGGCCTCAACTTCTGAGCGGCGACGACGAGAGCTAAGGCCAGCTTCTCTAAATATGGGTAGCGAGTTTCTACTCCCTTTAAAATTCTACTAACGTAATAAATGGGAGATTGCATACCTTTATCCTTACGGACTAAAACGGCGCTTACCGCTACCTCCAAGATTACGAGGTAAACCAACATTGATTTATCTTCCTTCGGTTTTAATAGTAACAGAGGGCTTGACAAGTACCTTTTCAATCTCTCAAAGCCTGCTGGCATTTTGTGGTTCACTCAAATTTGTTTTTCTTTTTGAGCAACGCGAAGAAACAATGGCATTTCTCTGATGACTAGGAAATAAACCTACTCAAAGTGGCCAATTTCCCTGTGAGCCTTTGGACTTCTTCCGCGCTTGAAAGTTGATCAGGGATGTATTCAATGGCTTTGATCTTATCAGGGTTTACCTCAATCCCCCTTTGTGATACACAGAAATCCTAGGAACTTGCCAGAGCTGACCCTGAATGTGTACTTCTTAGGGTTAAGCTTTATGTTATGCTTCCTTAAGATGTCGAAAGTTTCTTGCAAAGGCTTAAGATGATCACCTGTGTTCAAAGACTTAACGAGCATATCATTAATATAAACCTCCATAGTCTTACCTATCTGTTTTTCAAACATCTTGTTTACGAGCCGTTGATAAGTGGCTCCGGCGTTCTTTTGCCCGAAGGGCATCACATTATAACAATATGTGCCGAAATTCATTATGAACGAAGTCTTTTCCTTATCTTCCGGGGGCATCTTAATTTGGTTGTACCCGGAATAAGCATCGAGGAACTCAATAACTCAGGTCGGGCCGTCGCAACAATCATTTTATCGATGTTTGGCAGTGGGAACGAGTATTTTGAGCGCGCCTTATTCAAGTCCTTATAATCTACACACATACAAAATTTATTGTTCTTCTTAGGAACTACTACTACATTAGCTAGACAGTCTGGATACTTTACCTCTCGGATCGAACCGATATCAAATAGGCGAGTTTCCTCTTCTTTGACAAATTTATTCCTGGCCTTCGCAATAGGGCATTTCTTTTGTCTTACCGGAGGGATGTTGGGATCCAAGCTTAGCTTGTGTACAGACATTTCTGTTGGGGTACCTATCATATCCGCATGCGACCACGCAAAACAATCGGTATTATATTTAAGAAATTCAATAAAGCAAGACCTAAGCTCGGGGTGCAGTCCTGTCCCCAAGTGGAATTTCCTTTCTAAGAACTTTTCAAACAATGCAACTTGCTCTAGTTCTTACGTTGTGGATTATGTTGCATCCGTCTCCTATGGTACATGGAAATATCTTGGCACCTGATAAGGTTCCGACGCTTCTTCCCCCAAGCAACTTCACTCGATTCGGAAGCAGGCACTGGTTCTGTAATTGCTATGTCGCATGCTTCTTACCTTTACTACTGGAGACCGAAATTGCATTCATCTCCCTTGCTGTCGGTTGGTCGGCTCTTATCTGTTTGATTCCTTTGAGTGTTGGGAATTTAAACAACTAATGATATGTTGATGGTACAACTCTCATCTCGTGCAACCATGGTCTTCCTAGAATAATATTATATCCCATATCACCGTCTACCACTTCAAAAAGTCATCTTCATCACTTCTTTGACGTTCGTGGGAAGCATGATCTCTCCTGGGGTTGTCACGCTTGTGAGGTTGAATCCGGCGAGGAGTTTTGTGGCCGGAATGAAGCTTTCTATGAGTTTGGCTTGCCCCAATACCCTCCATTGATTGATATTTGCTGAACTTCTTGGATCCACTAGAACATGTTTGATTTTAAAAATCTAGTACATCTAAAGAAATTACCAATGCGTCGTTGTACGGTAGCAATAGTCCGTCTTCATCATCCTTCATGAAAGTGATGTCATCTTCACGACAATGACTTCTCGGAGTCTTTTGCTATAGGTTATTGATACCTTCATCTTTTTTATTGTCAAGAAGGTGACCCCATTGATCTCGTTCCCCCCGAAGATCATGTTGATCATCTGGCATATAGGATTTTCTCCTGCTTTCGAGGGCTCCGCGTTATTACGGTTGCGACTGTAGTTGTTCTTGGCTCGGTCACTTAAGAATTCTCTAAGATGGACATTTTTCAGTTGTGTTGCCACCTCTTCACGCAGATGTCGGCAGTCCCTAGTCAGTGGTCATTCGTCCTATGGTATTCGCACCATAAATTGGGATCACTCTGGCTGGGATCGTACCTCATCGGCTTCGGGAACCGTGCTTTCGTAATGTTCCTCATAGCCGATACAACTTTACTATACAGATGTTGAAGTTGTATTCTGATAGCCTGGGGTAGGAAGAATCATGTGTACCTGATATTTCTTTGTCCTTTAATGACTTGTTGTTCCGACCACAACAGATTCTTCTAACGGTAACAAATCTGTCTGCTGACCAAAAACCTCTACCGCATCCTTCAGCCCGTTTGTTGGGCAAAAATGGGCCCTTCAAAGATCGTTTATCTATGCTGAAATTGTCTTTTGACTTTTCTTTATTCTACTCTCGTACCTTTGCCGATGACGAAAGCCAATCTGATCATCTTAAATCCTTATCCTTGACTCGTACTAGTTGTGTACATCCGCCCAAGTCGACGCTTAGAACTCAAGCAAGCTTTCCTTTAATTTTCAGGAAGCGTCAGAACTTCTCAGATCCAGACCCTTGATGAATGCTTTAGCCGCACATTCATCCGGAATAGCCGAGAGCAACATCCTCTCCTTTTGAAACAGGGTGACAAATTTCTGCAGCAACTCGGTTTCTTTTTGTGCAATTCTAAATATGTAAGCCTTTCGGGCCTGCACCTTTCTAGCCCTGATATGGGTTTTAATAAAAGAGTCCGCGAGCATCTCAAAGGAATCTATGGAATGACCGGTTAACAGCGAATACCAAGTCAAGGCTCCCCTCGTGAGAGTCTCTTTAAAATTCTTTTACAAAACGGATTTAATCTCGTAAGGAGCTAAATCGTTCCCCTTTACCGTTGTTGTATAGGTGGTAACATGCTCTTGAAGGTCTGAAGTTCCATCATACATTTGTACGTCAGGCATTTTAAACCGCTTCGGGATTAATTGCGACGTCGGGCTTGGTTTTTACGGCAACTGAGTGTACTTTTTTTAGTCCGACCCTTTCATCATCGGTGGTGCACCCTGGATTTGGTCCATGTGGGCGTTCACTTCCCTCATAAATCGTAAGAGTTTGCTCTTGAAGGGATCGTCCTCGTTGTTGGGGCCGGATCTGCTCCCTCAGCCCCATCGGAGCCAACCTCGCCCCTCTGGGTGATGTTGTCAACCCTCGGCGTTGCTTGATTCGCGGGAGCACCGGGAGGAATTGGACCTCGTCCATTCGCGTTATTGGAAGCCCCCGACAATGCCTGCTTCAACTCCATCATAACTTTATCCTGTCATGTGAGATGGCTTAGAATGACCGCTTGTTGCTCTTGCTGGACTCTTATCACTTCAACAACATGCTCCTCTTCATGTGAGATGGCTTAGAATGGCCGCTTGTTGCTCTTGCTGGACTCTTACCGCTTTAACAACATGCTCCTCTTCAGCATCATCAGGAGTCGCCTCTCGAACATGTTGTGAGTGTCGCCTGTCATGGACCGGCGTACATCATTTCCCTCGTTGCAGGTGTCACTGACCGAATCCTCGTGATGAGGCTGGTCTCCTTGGGCCTCAAGATTTTGTGTGTTGTTAACACCGTTATTAGCCATTTTTTGTAATTTTTTTGCTAAGACAAATAATCAAAATACGTTAGTAATAGAATCAACTTAATTACACGGTTGTCTAGGACCCACGGTGGGCGGCAAATTGTTTACCCGTAAAATGGTACAGTTGCATTTATACATCGTTTCTAGATAAGTGAATTAAATAATAAAATAATTGAAGAATTATGCAATATTTAGCCTTGAAATGAAGAAAACATAGTAGAAACAATAATTCCGGGAGCATGGCTTTCGGGCACGATATCAATAAAATCAAGGAGTAAGAAGATAAAATAGTATAAAGCTTTGAATCGGTTATAGCATAAGTTTGCTAGAAAATTCGTGTCTTTTACAATAATAACAGAGCTCGCTAGTTGCACCTAGGGAATAAGGTCCTAGGATCATGCCCTTCTTTAATGTCAATTATGAGGGTCATTGAAGAATGTGCAACAATGAGCATAAATGATAATTTTTTTATAACGGCCAATGTACTAAATGCTGTGAAATATTCTCTATTAAATGCTACCAGGTGACAGGTATTTATTGCATCTTTATGAGCGTCATTCACAAATGGAGCAGTTGTCTTTGGTTCTAACTATCCTCTGCTTTCGGCTATCTCTTATGCAACCACTTAGCATAGCATATTTTACCATATACATAGAGGACTCATGAAAGTGTATGCGTGTAAGATTGAATAAGGGAGCGAATAATGGAATCAAACAAAACATACCACAATATTCTAATTTGAAATGTAATATTCAAATTAAATATATCTTTATTTATATTATTGTGTATATTTTATTTTACTTTAAATATTAACATACTTTAATAGTTTAGAATGACTAGTTTATTATATTTTTTATCATATAGAAGAAAATGAGGACAAAGGTTCTCATAAAAAAAGTTTATTTAATGGATAATTTTTTTTTACTCTTTAATTTTGGTCCAAGTTTAAAAAGGATGGGAATAGGATTTTGACTGGATTTGCTTCATTACCTAGTTATTATCCTTTGACTAAATGGATATATAGGGTAATTAATTAATTAGTACTAGATGTAATTTCATAATTGAAGTATATTTGTGGTAAGGATTCTTTAAAGGGAGTGTACGGTGTAAACTTCCCATTTTCAAATGCTAACGACTCTTTCGCAACCTCAACAAATATAGTTTTCTGACAATTCAAAAGAAAAATACAATCATGTTATAAAATATAACCCAAAATAACAATATAGAACAAGCAAAATAAACTAAGAGATATAGATAAAAAGAGAGGAAGAAAGATTCTTATTTCTTCTTCAATTGTGTGTATTTTCCTATCTATTACAAGACCTTTATATAGGCATAAAAAGTGAAGAAAATATGTCATGGAATATGTCATTGAACATACAAAATATGTCATTGAATATGTCATTAAGCATTTGAGATGAAGATCATGGAAGAAGAGTAGACATTCACCATAATGTGATATTTATCATAACACTCCCCCTTGTATGTCCAAAGATAATGTGCCTCGTTAAAAACCTTATTAGGAAAAAAAACTCTATGAAAAAAAATCCTAGTGAAGGAAAAAGAGTACACATGTTTAGAAATACGCCTTTTGGTTGCCTCGTTAAAAACCTTGCAAGGAAAACCCAATGGGACAAAACCTTATAAGGGAAAAAGAGTACAACGCGTATTAACTCCCCCTGATGAGAGCATTAACTCACATCCTTGAGCCTTCGCATCCCAATTTTGTACACCAGTTTCTTGAAGGTTGATGTTGGTAGAGATTTAGTGAACAAATCAGCCATATTATCACTTGAACGAATTTGTTGCACATTAATATCACTATTCTTTTGAAGATCATGTGTAAAAAATAACTTTGGGGAAATGTGCTTTGTCCTATCTCCTTTTATGAATCCTCCCTTCAATTGGGCTATGCATGCTGCATTGTCTTCATACAAAATTGTGGGTAGTTTTTCACACTTCAAACCACATTTGTCTCGGATAAGATGTATTATATACCTCAACCAAATACATTCTCGACTTGCTTCATGAATAGCAATTATCTCAGCATGATTAGAAGAAGTAGCCACGATTGATTGCTTAGTCGATCGCCAAGATATGGCAGTGCCGCCACATGTAAACACATAACCTGTTTGAGATCGAGCCTTATGCGGGTCAGATAAATACCCAGCATCGGCATAACCAACAAGATCGGGATTGCAATCATTGCCATAAAATAAGCCCATATCGGTAGTCCCTTTTAGATATCGCAATATGTGTTTGATCCTATTCCAGTGTCTCCTTGTAGGAGCAGAGCTATATCTTGCTAAGACATTAACCGAAAAAGTTATGTCAGGCCTTGTAGTGTTAGCAAGATACATTAGTGCACCAATTGCACTAAGATATGGTACTTCAGGACCAAGAAGCTCTTTATTCTTTTCTTGAGGTCGAAACGAGTCCTAATTCACATCAAGTGATCAAACAATCATCGGAGTACTTAATGGATGTGCTCCATCCATGTAAAACCGTTTCAATACCTTTTTAATATAGGCAGATTGATGAACAAAAATCCCATTTGTCAAATGTTCAATTTGCAAACCGAGACATAATTTTGTCTTTCCGAGATCTTTCATCTCGAATTCCTTCTTTAAATAATCAGTTGCCTTTTGGAGTTCTGTAGGAGTTCCAATAAGGTTTATGTCATCAACATATACGGCAAGTACAACAAATTCCGATGTCTTTTCTTTATAAAAATACATGGACAAATGACATCATTTATATAACCCTCCTTTAATAAGTACTCACTAAGACGGTTATACCACATTCTTCCTGATTGCTTTAGACCATACAAAGATCTTTGCAATTTGATTGAAAATGTTTCCCGGAAATTTGAATTCTGTGCATTAGGCATTTTAAATCCCTCGGGAATTTTCATGTATATCTCATTATCAAGTGAGTCGTAAAGGTAGGCTTTAACTACATCCATTAAATGCATGTCAAGCTTTTCATGAACAACAAAACTAATGAGATAACGGAATGTTATAGCATCCATAACAGGAGAATATGTCTCTTCATAATCGACACCAGGCCTTTGTGAAAATCCTTGTGCAACAAGGCGTGCCTTATATCTTTGTACCTCATTTTTCTCATTCCTTTTGCGTACAAAGACCCATTTATAGCCAACAGGCTTAACACCATTAGGTGTTTGGACTACAGGCCCAAAAACTTCACGTTTTGCAAGTGAACTTAACTCTAATTGGATTGCTTCTTGCCATTTTGGCCAATCAAGTCTTTGTCGACATTCTCCAACAGATTGAGGTTCAAGATCCTCACTTTCTTGCATAATGCTAGATGCAACATTATATGCAAAGATGTAATCTGCCACTATATCCATTCGATTCAAATTTGTCTCAATATCGATTGGATTTATTGATAGTTCCTTATTTTCTTGAGTCTCAGGCTCATTGATTTCTTCATGAATCTCAGGATTCGTTAAATCGTGAATTTCTTTATGAGACTCTTTCGTAGTGTCATCTTGATCATTTATTTTTCTTTTTCTAGGATTTCGATCCTTAGAACCTAATGGTCTGCCACGTTTTAGGCGTGCTATTGACTCATTAGCTATGACACTAGAAGATTGTCCAATAGGGACATCAATATTGTCCAATAGGGACATCAATACGGATTGAAACATTCTCTGCAGGGATATGTGATTTTGTTATCCTTTTCAAATTTGTAAATACATCTGGCATTTGATTTGCTATTTTCTGCAAATGGATAATCTTTTGCACCTCTGTGTCATAAATAGATGCACGTGGATCAAGATGAGACAATGATATATTTTTCCACAAAATTTCACGTTTTGTTTCACTAATTTCTCCCCCTAATTTTGGGGAAAATGCCTCATCGAATCGACAATCTGCAAAAGGAGCAGTGAACAAATCTCCCGTTAATGTTTCAAGGTAACGAATAATGGAGGGTGATTCAAACCCAACATATATTCCTAACCTTATTTGGGGAACCATCTTGGTGTGATATGGGGGTGCTACAGGCACATATACAGCGCATCCAAAAATTCTTAGATGAGATATATTAGGTTCATGACCCAAAACTAATTGCAACGGGGAATATTTGTGATAATTTGTCGGTCTGAGACGAATTAGCATTGCTGCATGTAAAATGGCGTGACCCCAAACAGAAGTGGGCAACTTCGTTTTCATGAGTAACGGTCTTGCTATCAATTGCACACGTTTAATTAAAGACTCTGCAAGGCCATTTTGAGTGTGAACATGAGCTACAGGATGTTCCACTTTTATCCCAATTGATAAGCAATAATCATTAAATGCTTGGGATGAAAACTCAGCAGCATTATCAAGTCTAATAGACTTAACTGGATTATCGGGAAATTGTGCCCGTAATCGGATTATTTGTGCCATTAATTTTGCAAACGCGAGGTTGCGAGATGACAATAGGCATACATGAAACCATCTAGAGGATGCATCTATTAAGACCATAAAATATCTAAACGACCCACTAGGTGGGCGAATAGGTCCACAAATGTTACCTTGTATACGTTCTAAAAACGCAGGGGACTCAATCCCAACCTTTGTTGGTGATGGTCTTATAATTAACTTGCCTTGATAACAAGAAGTGCAAGAAAATTTATTATTTAAAAGAATTTTCAAATTCTTTAATGGATGCCCATTTGAGTTTTCTATGATTCATCTCATCATAATTGATCCAAGATGGCCCAATCGATCATGCCAAAGTACAAAAGTATTGTAAGCAGTAACCTTTTGGTTTAAGGTAGAATGTGCCTCAATTGCACTAATTTTTGTCCAATACAGGCCACAAGATAAAGATGGGAACTTCTCAATAATTCTTTTCTGGCCAGAGACATTCTTGGTAACGATGAGATATTCCATATTATTCTCATCTATTGTCTCAATATGAAATCCATTTTTGCGGATATCTTTAAAACTCAACAAGTTCCTCTTGGACTTGGAGGAGAACATTGCATTCTCAATGATAATTATTGTTCCCATAGGCAGAGTTATAGTAGCTCTTCTAGAGCCTTCAATTAGATTACTACTACCAGAAATTGGAGTAATATCTGCCTTACATATACTTAAATGAGAGAAATATTTCTTCTCTTTGAATATTGTATGTGTCGTACATGAATCAATTAAGCAAATATTATTATAATTGAACTTTGATCCAAGTTTGCTTTGAAAGATATCCATATTTGCTTAATTTTCTCAAAGATCTTCTTGAGATGGTAGAGCCTCGTGCTAATAACGTGTTATAAAATATAACCCAAAATAACAATATTGAACAAGCAAAACAAACTAAGAGATATATATAGAAAGAGAGGAAGAAAGATTCTTATTTCTTCTTCAATTGTGTGTATTTTCCTATCTATTACAAGACCTTTATATAGGCATAAAAAGTGAAGAAAATATGTCATGGAATATGTCATTGAACATACAAAATATGTCATTGAATATGTCACTAAGCATTTGAGATGAAGATCATGGAAGAAGAGTAGACATCCACCATAATGTGATATTTATCATAACAAATCATATATAATAAGATTCTTATTAAAACTTAGTAGACCCATTTAAGCACACTTTTATAGTCTTGATTCGTGGTGCTAAATGCTAACCCACTCAAAGTGCTAATTCAAGAATTAATTAAAGCTCAGCGTAAAGATTAGGATATTTGATAATTAGAAATATTAAACTATTCATCCTAATTGTTATGCAGTGCCTTCCAGAGATTCATTGGAAGTTTGGAAGGGCGACGTAAGGCTAAGTAATCGATGTCCATATAGTTACTATCCTCCAAATGGGATCCTCTCCATATTCTAGACGAGATTGTTAGTATCATATTGGAAAACCAATGTCAAGAGCAATTGAGAGAATGATAGAATATAAGGGTCTACCAAACTCTATAGAGAACCAAGTTCTCTATCAAATTCAACAGTACACACTCACAACAATAATTAAATGGCAAGAGGAATTTTACATAAAAAATTTCCAGCTCAACGGGATTAAAAACCACGACCTACCCTTGTAGGATTTCAACTTCACTATAGAGCAACTTTTGGATTACAACCTATGTAACCTAGGAATTAAACTTTTAATCCCTCACTAACTTGTAATACTCTATTACAAGCCACTTTGTAATAATTCTATTACAAAGACTTTACAACATGACTAACTCTAGCCAAGACTCAAACACACTGGTTTAAGGTTTACAAAGGGGTTCCTATAGAATACTTCTAAACAAGCTAGATAGGAATTACAATTGAAGAACTATTACAAGGTTACAACTCAACTAAGGACATACAATAACTCGATGTGAGAATTGGTCCGTAGTTGCTTTGTTCTTTGTTCTTGAAGCACTTGAAACTTGCTTGCTGAATGGTCACATGAGTGAGCTTGTCAAATGTTCAAGTGAATGTGTTTTACCTCCCTTGATTGTATATATACATGTGTGACATCACCTACAATAATGTAAGAAAGGTAGATAAAAAGTTTTCCCTGGAAAGTTGAGTGCAGCACTGTTCCACTGTAGCGTGTGCAGGCAGCAACTTTCCAGCTGGAAAGTTGACTTCGTACAGTCTCCTCGGGAACCGGTAGGAACCTGTTCCCTTAGCTGTTCCTTCCACTCTGAATAGTTGAATCATAACGCAAACTGGATCCACAACTGGAACCTTGTGATCTTAAGGTCTTGTATATGTGTAATAGGTTCATTATCTTGTTCTCGATAGTAAGTATGTTAGATCATCAAAACATAAAGCAAAGTACTTATGACCAAAGTACTTCTAACCTATTAATTTTCCCCTTTTTGATGATGACAAACTCATAATTGAATAACCCACACATATAACCAGACTGTGAACCAGAATGACCTTAAGTTTTCCCCTGAATCTCTGCATTCCCCCTTAATCAGTGCACATCAAGGAACCTCAAAGAGAGTTCCCCCTGAATCTGTATTTTCCCCTTTACTCAGTGCAAGTCATATTGCAATTATTCTTCCCCAGTTGACATCATAAAAAGAGTAGTAACAGGCATTTAAGCAAGAAGGAAGTCTAGCTTTAAGTTAACTCATGCCACCTATGTGCACATAGTCATGATTAACAGCATGAGCAGTGTCAATGTTACTTCCACATCCACAAATTAGAACAATTAACAAAAATACCATAAGATATCATCATAAGAACTGACACAGACAGACAAGAGCACAAGCTGGTTTATAGACTGGACACTGAGGGGACAGACTTTAAGAAGCATTGGGAGGAGAAGGTTTGAAGGCAGAGGAAATTGTTTGGAGGACTAAATTCATTCGAGCATTTGCTCATTGAGCAGTCTTTCTTTTAAGTCCTCCTCTTGTTTTCTGAGCTCAGTGTTCTCCTTTGTCAGGCGAGTAACCTCTTCGCTTTGAGAGCGACTGGAACCATGTGCCTCTTGCAGCTGACTTATCTGAGTCTAAAGGATATCATTCCTTGCTTTTAATTGCCTTATCTCAGTAGTAGAACTATTTTGAGCATTTATTAACTAAGAAACGGTAGAAGTGCTTGCAACCCCTCCAAATTTCTCTATACACTCACATTCTTCAAGAGTGCTTTTTGAAAAAGTTTGCTATTTGTCACCCACTTTAATTGGTCCGAGAGGAACCTTGAAGTACTCAAAGACCTTGGTAAGAAGGAACCCATATGGCAGCCCATGATTACCATCTTTAAAGTCTGCCACTTTATATAAGTGCTCTATCATGATCCCAGGCAGATTGATGGTAGTGAAGTTGTCCAGTGCTTCCATGAGGAACAGGCCTACACGAGAGGTTATGAATCTTCACTCAGCTTGAGGCAATAACAATTTATTTACCATCTCAAATAGCAGTTGATAAACAGGAAGAAGGGCTTTTTTCTTAACACATTCCCCCTGCTGAACTACTCTGTCCTTCAAGATTGCATTTCTGAAGTTCTGAGTACAAGATCCCTGAACACTAGACATCTTTTCAGTAGGCACACCAGTAATAGATCCCATCAAGGCAGAGTCTATTACCACATCAACCTCATTCACAAAGGCACAAATGTGACCATCCTCAACCTTGTATAAGTCAGCATAAAAACTTTGAACTTCCTCCTCATATACCCTAGCAGCATCACTTGTGAACAAGTGTGACCATTTTTGGAAATCACAGATCTCAACCAACTGTCTCATACCAGCCTCCTCCAAGACATCAGAGGCAAATGTGCGCCCCCACAGTACCTTTTGACTTCTCAATCTCTCTTTCCCAGCACTCCCCGGATTACCAACTTTGGCCTTCTTTGAGGATCCAGGTTCCTTATCGGTATCAACCTTTCTCTTAGCATTCTTGCGAACACCTTTCTCCTTTTTATCAGACTTCACAGATTTTTCACCTGATTCTTTCTCCATATTCCTAGTAGCAGCAGCATCAGCAGACCTAGTCAGACATTTAGCAATCACAGAAGATCCCCCTTTTGGCTTTAAAAGACCATGCTTTTGTGATATCTTCCTAGTCAACATACTAGGTTCTTTCGCTTCTTCTTCATCCACATTCACAACATGCACTATCTTCTCATTTACAACTTTGCCATCTTTCACTAATTTTCTTCTCCTTTACTTAGTTTGACTGTTAAGAGTAGACTCAAAAGCCTCCTTTTTTTGCAACCTTATTGTGGGTCACTTAGGAGTTGGCTCTTCACCAACAACTACTCTACGCCTAGGCAACCAGTAATTGCTAGGTCATCAGAATCTTCTTCACTATCCTCTTTTTAATTTTCAGACACAGGGCTTGTCTCAGTCATAATCACACTTTGAGGCTCAACATCTAAATAAGGAGAGGGAGCAGGGTCAGTACTGACCTGGGATTCCTGAGAAGTACCCAGAGTTGGATCCTCCGAAGGCGAATCAGGTCCTTCAGCAGGTTCCCCAGTAGCATCTTCATGTGTTGAAGGATCAACATGCACAAGCTCATTACCTTCTCCAACAGGCTCAGATTCTTCCCCCTGAGTCTTAATACCATCCTCACTTCCTTCGACAAAAACCCCTTCATTGGCGATGGACATCATATTTTTGATTGCTTCCTTTTCTTGTAGATTCATGAGAAGCTCAAGAGAAGTAGAAGCGGTACCTATGGATAGGGGTTCAGGAGCAGTCTTTGTTGAGTCGATGATTTTATTTCCCTCAACCTGGTCTACCTTTGACTCTTCTTCTACAGGAGAACTTGAGATTTTCCGATTTTCTTTATTCTCAGCAATACTCATTTTATCCCTCTTTTCTAGCAAGGTAAGAGAAGAGCTCTGGGCAACACCTCTTGTGAGAGTTGATGCTTGGTGACTCTTGTGAGAATAGGAACTTGAATGGGTAGGAGAGGAGATGGAGTGTGGGGGTGACTCTGTTCTAGGGTTTTGGTTATCTGTAGTGTGAGGAGGAGAGTCTGGCATTGATGTTTTGACTGGTGAGACATTTGGGCTCAAAAGACACAAAACTAAAACTGACATCTGATGGTGTGGCACTTGTTTTAATTGTTCAGAATTGTGCACGAGAGAACAAAGAAACTACTAACTGTGTCAAGAGAATCAGGTTCCCTGACTAATCTCTTTTCTGTAAGCTTTGCCCTTTTTACTAGTGTATACATCCTCAATTGCTTATTTGCTCTGTAATCATCAAGCGTGTCTACCTGTAACGGTATAGAGATGAGTTAGACTTTGCCAGAAAATACCTTTTAGCTAAGTTTACCTTAACCTTTATTTCATAGCCAATCATTGAGGGACCAGGTTCACAATTGGGTTTTATCAACCCCAATGCCAAACGATTTTGCTCGAAGTGTTCTCTGCTCAGGGCTTTGGCAAATATATCTGCAATTTGATCTTTAGTGCTGCAGAATTTCATACATGTAAGCCCTTTCTCAACATTGTCTCTGAAGAAGTGTGACATACATCAATGTGCTTAGTCCTCTTATGTTGAACTAGATTTTTTGCCATGTTGAGTGCACTAGTATTATCACATAAGAGAGGCACACAGTCTGAGAATACTCCAAAATCTTCCAATTGTTACTTGATACATAGAAGTTAAGCACAGCAAGAGGCAACTGCTACATATTTAGCTTCTACAGTTGAAAGTGCCACAGAGTTCTGCTCCATGAGATTAAGCAGGAACCTAGGAAGTGTTCCATTCAGACGTGCTTTTCCTGTCCACCAGATATTTTGCATAATCAGTGTCAGCATACCCAATAAGATCAACGTTGTCTCCTGAAAGATAATAGAAGACCAGGTCCGTTGTTCCTTTGAGATATCTCAGTATTCTCTTGACAGCCTTCTGATGAGATTCCTTTGGATTGGATTGAAACGTTGCACAGAGACCAATGTTAAAAACAATGTCTGGTCTGCTTGCAGTGAGATACAATAGTGACCCTATGACCCCTCTATACATGGTCTGATTTACAGAGGAACTAGGTTCATTCATGTCTAGACGAGTGGTTGTGGCAATAGGTGTGTCAATAACTTTTGATGCTTCCATGTCAAACCTTTTTAGCAGCTCAGTGATGTACTTTTGCAGAATTATCAATGTTCCCTTCTTAGATTGTTCCACTTGAAATCCTAGGAAGAAATTCAGTTCTTCCATCATACTTATCTCGAATTCACTCCCCATGAGTTTTGCAAATTCTTCGCAGAGAGAGTCAGTTGTGGCTCCAAAGATGATATCATCAATATACACCTGAACAATGAGCAGGTTCCTCCCTCGTTTCTTTAGAAAAGGGTGTTGTCAATCTTCCCTCTTACAAAGCCATTTTCCATAAGGAATTTTAACAACCTTTCATACCAAGCCCTGGGAGCCTGTTTTAACCCGTACAATGTCTTATCCAGTTTAAACACATAATTAGGGTGCTCGTGACACTCAAAACTAGGAGGTTGCTTTACATAGACTTCTTCTTTCAGATAGCCATTTAGAAATGCACTTTTGACATCCATTTGGAACAGTGTGAACTCTATATGAGATGCAAAGGCAATTAGAATTCTAATGGATTCCATTCGAGCTACAGGAGCGAATGTTTCATCATAACCAATCCCTTCTTCCTGATTGTAGCCTTGAACCACAACCCTTGCCTTGTTTCTTGTTATATTTCCAAACTCATCAAGTTTGTTCCTGAATACCCACCTGGTTCCTATAATGGTTCAATAAGCAGGTCGAGGAACCAGGTGTCATACCTTGTTCCTTTCAAATTGATGCAGCTCCTTTTGCATTGTTGTGATCCAGTCTACATCTTTCAATGCTTCTTTTATATTTTTGGGTTCTATTTGGGAAAGAAAAGCTGAAAAAACAAGTGATTTTCTTGCTTTCGATCTGAGTCAAGAGGAGTGATTATGTTGTCAAGAGGATGTGAACTTTTGAACCTCCATTTTGGTGCCTGAGTATCATTGGTAGAGGAACCAGGTATATCTGACTGGGGTTCTTGAGCGCTTCTTACTTCACAGAGTGGAGTTCCTTAAACTGCATCAACAACCCTGTTTTCAGCTTTAGTTGTTGTAATCGGGGGACCAGGTTCCTCTCCAATTGATGGAGATGTATTTGCATCTTCTTTACTGGATTCCTTAACATGGCTCATCAAGTCTGCCTTTCCATTTGCCATGTCAATTACTTCACCTGGCACAGATAAGGGCTCTCTATCTTGATCAGCATGTCTGTCCTTCTCACAGGTTAGGTGAGCTTCATCAAAGATCGCATATATGCTTTCTTCGACACATTGAGTCCTTTTGTTGTAAACCTTTTAAGATTTGCTTTGAGATGAGTATCCCATAAATATTCCTTCATCACTTTTGGCATCGGACTTTCCAAGAGCTTCCTTTCCATTGTTATGAACAAAGCATTGACACCCCAAAAGTTCTTAGATGTGTCAGCTTGGGCTTCCTTCTATTCAGCAGTTCATATAGAGTTTTGTTTAGAAGGGACCTGATCATGCACCTGTTTACCAAGTAGCACGCAGTATTGACAACTTCTGCCTAGAAATATTTTGCGATCCTACTGTCAATTAGCATTGTTCTTGCCATGTCTTTAATAGTTATATTCTTCCTCTCCACAACACCATTTTGTTGAGGTGTTCTTGGAGCTGAAAAATTGTGAGTGATGCTATTTTCAGTACAGAACTCATTGAATTTGACATTGTCAAACTACGTCCCATGATCAAACCTAATGCAAGCTACTTTATTACCCATATTCACTTTGATCTTTTTGACAAAGGCAATAAACACTTCAAAGGTTTCATTATTGGTCCTGAGAAACAAAGTCCAAGTGAATCTAAAATAGTCATCAACTATCACAAAGATGTACTTCTTTCCTCCTCTACTTGGCACCCTCATAGGTCCATATAGATCCATATGAAGGATATCAAGTGGCCTTGAGGTGTTGACTTCCTTTTTGGGCTTGAATGAGGATCTGACTTGCTTCTCTTTTACACATGCATCACACACTTTGTGATCCTTGAATCTTAACTTAGGTAGACCACGAACTAGGTCCTTTCTGACTAATTTTTTTAACAATGTGAAGCTTGCATGACCTAGCCTCATGTGCCATAATTCAGTATCATTATCAACAGCGCTAGACAACTTAGATCACCATTCTTCAGAGACTTAAAATCAGTTGCATAGATATTCTTGTATCTTTTTGCCACAGCACCACCTCACCAGTCACCAGGTTTGTGACTGTACATGTTTTGACACAAATTCCGCCTTATTTCCCTTGTCACAGATTTGGAAAATGCTTAGCAAGCTGTACTTTAACCCGTTCACGTAGTACACATTTTCGATTGAGTGAGAGGGAGACTTCCCAATCCTTCTGATTCCCAGAATGTATCCCATTTTGTCATTTCCAAATAATACACTCCCTCCTTGCAGGGCCTTAAGTGAAAAGAAATCATTTGTACTTCCAGTCATATGCTTTGAGCAGCCACTTTCCATGTACCATTGTAGGTTGCTTCCTTTCACTGTTCCCTACACAAGAAGAATTAGAAGTTAGCTTTAGGAACCCAAACTAATTTGGGTCCCTTGTAATGATAAAAGGGGTGAATCGGGGATTTTTTGGTCCACGCATGCATTATACGTTTTTTAAATGAGGGACTAGGTTCTCTACTTGTAGTTACTTTTTCAGCAAAGGATTTGTTTTTCTGCTGTGACTGAAATCTAGCCTTACAGTTTTCTTTAAGATGCCCATTGTTACCGCAGTGGGTGCAAAGCCAATTGTCAGGTACAATAACGTACTTGCTATGAGGGTTGTAAGGAATCTTTTCCCTTTGAAGCCCAATCCCCTGCCCGTTTCCACCATTGTTGTTGTACATGGCAGTGATAGCATCAGAGGACTAGGTCCACTTGAGTGATTTTTTAAGATCATTTTTCACTCTACCTAGTTCTTCCTGAAGTTGTTTGTTTTATTCAAGCTCAGCACACAGACTAAACTTCACTGAATTTAGCTCACTTTTAAGCTTAATGTGTGCCTCGCTTGTAACTTCCTTTCCTTTTTGATAATTTTCAGCCCTACTCTCCATTTTAGGTTTCCCAATAGTTTCTTTCAAATCCATTACTACCACTAGAAGGTCATCTCTTTATTGTTCTACATTTTCAATCCTTTTTTCTAAGACATTTCTTTATTTCTTTAGTCTCTCAATTGACTCTCTTAAATCAACTGCAACTATTACTAGGTCATCTTTAGATTGTTCTGTTTCTCCTAGTTCAACTGTTAAGACATCCCTGTCATTTATAAGACTATGATAAGCGTCGATTAGCACATTTGCCAAATACATGAGTTTCTTAGGAGAATAAGATTTTAGATTTCTCTGAACATCCAGAAAATTTACCTCATCATCATCGTCATATTCATCATCAGACTAGGCCATCAAAGCAAAAATTGATTCATACTCGGTTGCTTCACTTTCTACTGCCATCATAGAGCTATTACCTGGTTCATCATCTTCTACAGATTCGCTTGATGAATCTCCCCATGCAGCAAGAGTTTGTCTCACGACATTGTCAATGGCATTTTTTTTATTGAAGCGTCTGTCAGGAACCAGGTTCCTTTTGGCTGCTTTATTAGAGTTGTTCTTGTACTGATCATGCTTTAGGAGAGGGAAATCCTTGATAAAATATCCTGGCTTGCCACATTTATGACAGAGGTCATAATTCTTTGGCTTGCTAGAACTTCCCCTTTTTGGAATGCCTCCATTCATGCGAACCATCTTCTGGAATCTTCTTGTTAGGTTTGCCTTATCACCATCCTCACCACTTGAGTCATTGTTTTTCGGTCTTATGGACCAGGTTCTTCTCCCTCTTGGGCTCTCTTCTTTCACTGTCCTTCTTCTTCTTCATTTCATATGTTTTTATATTGCCAACAAGCTAATCAATAGTTAGCTCATGTAAGCCTTTCTCTTCTATAATGGCGTTCACTTTGCTTTCCCAAGAACTGGGTAGCACACTTAGGATTTTTCTAACCAACTTGTTTCTTTGAATAGTTTCACCATGAGAGTAAAGTTCATTAATAATGGAGGTGAATCGGGTATGCATTTCTTGGACAGATTCATCGTCTTGCATCCTGAAGAGCTCGTATTCCATTGTGAGCATGTCGATTTTGGATTGCTTGACATGTGTTGTTCCTTCGTGAGATGTTTGAGGGGCTTCCCAAATTTCTTTGGCTGACTGACATGCTGATATCCTGTTGTATTCATCAGTACCAATACCACACATCAGAATTTTCTTTGCACAAAAGTTCTTCTCTATGGCCTTTCTATCTGCATCGTTGAATTCTTTCCTTGTCTTGGGAATGACCACTGGTGGGTCGCCAAGGTTTTTGGCAGGAACAAGTCCATCACAATGACATCCCATAGCTCAGAATCTTCAGCCATGATGAAGTCATGCATTCTAGTTTTCCACCGTCCATAATATTGTCCATTGAACCTAGGTGGTCTGTAAGTAGATTGACCTTCTTCGAAGTTTGGAGGAGCAGCCATGAGGATCCTTTCTAGGTGTTAACCTAATAGAAAGAACACGCGGTGATACCAATTGATAGAATGTAAGGGTCCACCAAACTCTATAAAGAGTCAAGTTCTCTATCAGATTCAACAGTGCATATTCACAGCAGTAATTAAATGGTAAGAGGAATTTTATGTAGAAAATTCCTAGATCAACGGGATTAAAAGCCACGACCTACCCTTGTAGGATTTCAACTTCAATAATGAGCAACTTTTAGATTACAACCTATGCAACCTAGGAATTAACCTCTTAATCTTTCACTAACTTGTAATACTCTATTTCAAGCCACTTTGTAATAACTCTATTACAAAGACTTTACAACATGACTAACTCTAGCCAAGACTCAAACACACTGGTTTAAGGTTTACAAAGGGGTTCCTATAGAATGCTTATAACAAGCTAGATAGGAATTACAATTGAAGAAATATTATAAAGTTACAACTCAACTAAGGACATACAATGACTTGATGAGGGAACTAGTCCGTAGTTGCTTTGTTCTTTGTTCTTGAAGTACTTGAAACTTGCTTGTTGAATGGTCACGTGAGTGAGCTTGTCAAATGTTCAAATGAATGTGTTTTACCTCCCTTAATTGTATATATACATGTGTGACATCACTTACAATGATGTAAGCAAGGTAGGTAAAAAGTCTTCTTTGGAAAGTTGTACAACACAGTTCCTGCAGTGTAGCGTATGCAGGCAGCAACTTTCCAACCGGAGAGTTGACTTCGTACAGTTTCCTCGAGAACCGGTAGGGACCTGTTCCCTCAGCTGTTCCTTCCAATCTGAAGAGTTGAATCATAACGCAAGCTATATCCCGAACTGGAACCTTGTGATCTTAATGTCTTATAAATGTGTAACAGGTTCCTTATATGGTTCTGGATAGTAAGTTTGTTAGATCATCAAAACATAAAGCAAAGTACTTATGACCAAAGTACTTGTAACCTATCAGAGAACATAAAAGAGAATCGAGAATGAAAGACTTAGATTCCTACAAGGTAGAAGCAGGTCCGTTGACACTTGGTAGCAACCTTGTCTTTAGCATTAGAGTCTGCGCGCGTGGCATTATTGGCATCTGACTATAGCTAGTGGCTAGCGAGGGCTATCGGTGGGGCAACATAGGCACATGCGCATTTGTCACTTGGCACGGCCAAGACCACGGTGTCGTCCATGGCATTAGGCGTCTGGAGTTTTCCAAGATGCCATGGTTCACGTCCAACGGGTCATGGGGCATGGCTGGAAAGCCGTCCATGACATTCTTCCCCACCTGATTTGGCGATGTTCTCGGTGCCTTACTTGCAAGAAAAACATCAATCAGGCTCTTGTAGGCTTTGAGTTTGTTACCTTCTCCCAAATATTCTCCTCTGCATCATAGCCCAGTCATTTCACCAAGAACTCTTGGTGATATTTCCTTGAAGCATGAACCACTCGATCATCGAGAATAGCTTCTACACGCCTTTTTCGGTTGGATTAGGGCCTCGAATACTGGGTATTGTGAGTTAGAATCCTCCATGTCTTCCCGAAAAGGTTTCAGAAGGCTGACATGGGAGACTAGATGAATCTTCCACCAGGCTGGGGTATCCACCCGGTATGCAACTTTCCCAATGCGTTTCTCAATGGAACATGGTCCAATTTATTTTTGCAATAGGCGAGGGTCATGGACCCCTGCAAATAAGTATCACTTTGGGATTTTTACCATCACTTTGTCTCCTACTTGGTATTCAACAAAGCGACGATTTTGATCAGCATGCTTTTGTTTTTCGTCTTTGACAAGATATGGGTCGTACGATTTTCTGGTCATGCCATTCGGCTTGATTAATGCTGCAGCCACATTTTGCACCCTGATGAACCAAGTCTTCCGAGAGTACATTGACGAATTCGTAGTGGTCTACTTGGACGACATTGTGTCTCTCTTCCAAGGAATCTTAGAAAGGTGTTGCGTAACAGTTGGTATCAGGTCCTGTGTGCGCGGCACTGTTGGCATTTGCTTGCGACTCGGCGCTGGCGAGGGCTATATGTGGGGCGACATAGGCACATGCACATTTGTCAGTTGGCACTGCCAAAACCACGGGATCGTGCATGGTGCTAGGCGTTGGGAGGCTTGCCAGGACGCCATGGATCGTGTCCAAAGGATCATGGGGTATGGCTGGAATTATGGCCTTTCTTCCGTGCGTGCTACTGCTTTCCTTATAAAACTCTGACCACACTCTTTAGCAATCTCCGTTAAAAATTTTGTATTGCGAAATGCGAATTTATTATCAAAACACAATTTTAATCTCAATCTTACTACAATCTCCTAAAACCAAAAGAGTTGTTTGATCCATTTTATGATACCCTAACAAGAATATCCTTTCTAATGGTCTCAATAATACCATAAATGCCTACTTTTTTAATTTATCGCTCTCCAACCTTCCAAAACTTACTAGGACACTGACTTATATGACTTTGATTGGTCCTATGGAGTGTAGAGACCATGACTGACGACAAGCTTCTATTTGAGTGTCACGTCGACGGCTAACAGGAAGCCACGATATTCCACTTGAGATTTTCGTACAATTAAGTAATTACCAAGGTGATTAAGCTACTAATTAATTTAATCACAACTTTATCAGTTGGCACCGACCTGTATCACTTTTCCTCAATTATTTTATTTTAATTTATGTGAGTGCGTTGGAAGAAGTTTCACTTCATCATGTAACCTCTCCCTTGTTCCATCCATTCAAGATTGTTCTATTGACATTTTGATTATTTTAATTGTGCTTCTCCACACCCCCCCCCCCCCCCCCCCCAAAAAAAAAAAAAACTCCTTGATATTTGTTGAAGTTAAATAAGAAAAGTAATTAGTGGTACTTAAACTGTTTTTAAACGAATTTCAAAATACGAAATATTGAGAGTTAAGACAACTAAAAATCGTACATGATTTTAATTATATTCTTTAATAGAAATATAAGTTTACATGTTTGAAAAAAGTTATACAGATCATGATTATTTATATTCAAGGAAAGTTTAGAGGAACATAACCAAGGAAATAAGAAAATTCTGGTTACTCATAAAATAACAGTGGCGGAAAAACAAATTGAGACAATTGACGTAATTTTTAGAGGAGAAAGACTAACTACAAGAATCTATGGACAATTATGCATAATGCAAGTCTCTCGACGAGGGATGAACTTTTAGCTTTCTCGATTCCAATCACAACCATGTTAAAACTGAGAATGTTAAAACTTTATAAAGTATCACATTTCAATAATGGAGTGTTTTAATTCAGAAGAAAAGGACACCAAGTTCTGTTGAACTAAAAATAAAAAATAAATTCCAATCAGAGAACAAGAAGACAACCATTTCAACAGCGGCGTTCAACCAATCAAAAGTCGACACGTATATGTGTAAAATATCAATGACATGAATGTTTCATGCACATGACATGAAGAATAAGAGAAGAATAGATCTAAGGACAGAGAAGAAGAAGAAGATTTATATCACACACGTGATTGAGCCACGTGTCCTAGATAGATCAGGATTTGAAAAGAAAAATACAAAATAAAATGAATTTTTAAAGAATAAAAATCAAATGCTTGTTAGCCATTGGATACAATTGAGGAGATGTGAGGCCCTTGTTCAAAATATCTTGTAAAAGATATTTATGTCCCCTGCCCGTGATTTTGCTGCCCGGTTTTCTGTTGTCACTTGTCAGCCACTGAATCTCCATACTTTCTCGCATCCTCGTCTTCTTTGGGTGGCTTTTTGTTCCTGCCCGTTGCCTTTGAGGTTTGCTTTGGTCTCTTTTCTTATATAGTTCAATTCTTTTTTTTTTTTTAAGAAAAACAGATCTGACAAACTACATTGGTTTACTTTTATCGGATTTTTGAATTTTTTGGTTGCATTATTATTTTAATTTTAATTTATCAAAAGTTTAGATAAAATTTTAATAAGTGAATATATGTTCAGTAAAAATTTTAAAAAACTGACAAACATATAATTTATTAAAATATTCTTATAGAGGATTTTTTTTTGTAACACATGATAGTTATTTTTTTTATTTGTTTAAAAATATTTTTTGTTAATGTACGCTTTCGGTTAACCAAATTTAACAATTAAATGCAAAAATCAATATGAAACCTAAATAATGATATGTTTTATTTAATTCCAAAATTACCGATAAAATATCATTTCAAATTAAAAAAGATATAAAAAATCTTGACGAATAAAGAGATGATTGACCTATTTTAATAACACTTTGATAAGAAAGGAATGCATGGTATAAGAAAATACTCATATTTGCATGTCATAAAGGAGTTTCGTTATCTACTTA
The DNA here is from genome assembly GCF_000715075.1 of Nicotiana tabacum. Classification (NCBI taxonomy): domain Eukaryota; kingdom Viridiplantae; phylum Streptophyta; class Magnoliopsida; order Solanales; family Solanaceae; genus Nicotiana; species Nicotiana tabacum. Next base: position 55,817,585 of record NC_134095.1, on the reverse strand, counting down.
AGTAACCACTTCTTTAAACTTATCAAAGATGAGAAAAGATTTATAATGTGTGACATGTATGTTTCAAACTTGACAAATTAAAACAAATTAAACCGAAAGTATCCAACTGAAATAAATTATGAAAGAGAAAGAAATTCATCGAATTGATTTTAGTTGACAATTATCAGTAAAACAGGTAAATATTATATTCCATTCAATTAACACCATTGAGTTCGATTGGTAGACGACTAATGCAAGTGCTCTATTAATTCCGTTCAGAGTGGTAGTTTTAATTTTATGTACGGTAGTATTTGTTAGGTGTTTGCCACAATTTTCTTACCATATTTGTTTTTCCTATTTGTTGAAGGAAAGGGCAAAATAATTACCTTAATTATATTTTCCTTTTTGTAGAAGGAAATTATAATTCTCCTATACTTGGCTAGTCTTTTTTCTTGTAGGAAAAGGTTTGGAGTTCTATAAATTGAAGATTCGTCCTTCTCATTCAGTAGCATCCACAATGTAGCCATAGGGGCTTGAGAGTAGTGTTTAGGGGGAGAACTTTACGGGACAAGTGTTAGTGTGTCACTTGTGTTTGCCTCTTCATGAGATTGTTCTCTCGATATTTTGTACTCTCTTTTTATATGGTGGATTGCTCATCTCTGTGGTGGACGTAGGTCAGTTGACTGAACCACGTTAAATGTTTGTGTCTCTTTTGGTAGATTTCTCCTTTGTTGTCTGATTTATCGTCGTTGAAGGTTTGTTTTGCTAGCTTCCGCATAACACCTAGTTTTCTCGGTCCTAACAGTATTTTCTATATAAGAGTGCTTTTAGAAGATTTTTTTTTTTTATAAGCACGTCTTTCTACAACAAATTTGTAGAAGCCTTTCTATGGATTAATTTGCATTACTAACATTGGATTAACACCGACATTTCCTTAAATTTGACAACATTAATCCCTTTTTCATGGTTTCCCCTAAAGAAAAAATTAAGTAAACAAATGATTAACAATTAAAAAGTTGTATGATCCAAAATAAAACTTGCAACAAATACTCTAAATCCTACCATGGCAAGAAAGTCAACAGTAAAACGTGCTTTCCCCACTCTCAACTTGTTTTCTTTAATTATTTATGTGGTCATTTACCCATAATGAAGTATATATGCAACCACTAATAAAGGTCAACTTTTGATACAACTTGCCTTGGTTGAGTGGGTTTACTAAAATATCCTGTTTGATAAATTAATAAGCTTATTTTGAGAAGAGGAAGTCAGCTAATATATACTAAATTGTACTATGGAGGATCACCACCAAAATTTCCTTATTGAGTGATTCACTTGATATAATTGGTGAAGAATTAAATTGCACGCTTCAAGATAGCTAGGATGTATTTTTATTTTTAAAAAAATAAATTACTACATACATTTCTTTTAATTGGGGAAAAGTTTCTCTATAAAAATGTAATTATTTTAATTTCTCTATTTAAATAGCTATGCTAAACAAAGATTCTTTATGTCCACATATTGTTCAGCTACAAGTGTGACTTGGTCCCCAAGAGTTTTCCTGATTTTATTCTATTTAATTGTTGCTAACATAATCCAACTCCTCTAATTTTTTTCACAACAGTCACCTTAAAGGTTACTAACACAAAGAGTAGAATTAGTAAATTTAAAAGAGGACAAGTAGACAAAGCAAACAAGGTTAACAGTCACTTTGGCAATATTCTCCCCTTGTTTATAGTGTCTGATTTGAATTATTGTTACCTCTATTATTAAACTAAAGCATGATTAGGCCTCCTTAATCATTTTCTTATTAGTCAAATTAAGGCTGACAGCTCCAAGAGTTCCCAGAAAATATCTAGGACAATTGCATATTTGCATTTCATTAGTAGTACATTTTTTATTTAATCACTAAGCCACTTGGAGTTTTCTGTTCAGCATGTGGGGCCCAATTTCAGTGCCCAAACGACAAAGATTCTTTGTCCATTGTTAGGAAGTAGGAAAGGAAAGAAAGTGAGAAATGAGCAAAAGCAGAAAATAAAGAAGTACTATTTGCTTTTTCTTATTTTGCTTGAATTTATTTATAGCCCGTTTGGCCAAGTTACAAAAATTAATTTATTTTGACAAGTATTTTTTTTTAAAAGTATTTTTCTCAAAAGTACTTTTGGTGAGAAGCAGTTTGTGTTTGCCTAATTAGTTTGAATATCACTTCTGAGTAGCAATTAGTGTTTGGTCAAGCTTTAAAAAACTGTTTCTAAGTGTATTTTTCTCAAAAATGTTTCTCAAAAAAATGATTTTGGAGAGAAGCTACTTTTCTGCTTCTCCAAAACTGCTTTTGTTTCTCCTCAAAAGTACTTTTTTTCCTTTCAGAAGCTTGGCCAAACACCTCAAATTGATTTTTGACCAAAAAAAAAACTTAGGTCAAACGGGCTATTAGACGAGTAACGAACATTAGAGGAAAAGTAATCCAATTTCCCTTTGAGATTCACAAATGAAGATATCATTTCAATTATGCAAAATTGACAGAAAACTAAATAGAGAAAAGTCCTTTATGTTTTTTAAGGCCCACGTACTTGGAGTCCGAAACTTTTCTAATATCTTTTTGGGCAAAAAATACATTTCTACTACTAAAAAAAAGTTACATAAATAACTAAAACGCAATATAATATTGTGTTTTACTTTAACAGAAAGTTAGCCGTTAAAGTAAAACGTCGTACTATACTGCGTATTATTAAAAAATTAATTTTTTTAAGGAAAACGCATAATTGTACTGCGTTTCCCTGTTAATATTGGGCCTACTTCTGCAGAACCTGATGGGAATATTTTTTTTAATGCAAAACGCACTACAATACTGCGTTTAAGGAAAATGCAGTATTATACTGCGTTTTGCTTTAAAATGTGGGCCCACCAATAAGTGTTCTGCGGATAACTGACATACCAATAATTCAAATACATAAAACGTGGTATTGTACTGCATTTTACATTAAAAAAAATCTGCACCCTAAGCTTATTTAAAGGCGTTTGAATTTTATGAAAATTCATTCAATACTTTCCTTCAAACTTCCGTTCATACTTCTCTCTTCTTTTTATCAATCATTTTTTTACAATGTCTGAAGAGCCAAAAATAAGGGTTTCATTATATTGGGGGGTGAGGTTGTGCTGGAGAATAACTCTGTGAGGTATAGCTCACCTCCACAATGTCATGTTAAATTGCCGCTTACAATGGAGTACGATAAATTGGTATCGTTGTTACGTAAAAAAATGAGTTAGAGGAAGCGTTCGGTTAACCTTAAAGTAACCGGTAGATTTCCGTATTCAGTGACTCCGCATGGGTTTGCTTATTACTTTGAGTTTTAACATCGAAGATGATGAAACTCTTAGAGATTTTTTGCGAATTCCGGATGAATACAGGGAATTTATTGTAATAAAATTGTTGGAAATGTACGTCAAGGTGGAAGACGTTCCCAATAATGAGGGCGTGCATAGTAAGGATACCCCCAGTCATCGGGTGGTTATTCTGGAGCAGTTTTTGTCGGACAGATTGCCGATGAAAGAGCTTGCCTTGATTTAAACTTGTCACCACCGGCGAATGAGCAACCACAAAATAATTTTTCGACTTTATATAATCCACAAGACGACTGGTAAACTTCAATTTTTCTACGCTTTAGCGATGTTTATTTTATGTTTGAATTGGATTTGTATTAACACTCATATTTTTCATAGGGGGTACCGTCCGGATATAAATTTACAAGTTATGACCCCGCCCCTGGTTGGAATATGCGTAGTTCTGGAGTATTGGACCACGATGGTCCATCCGGGAGTCATCACCAACAAGAAAATATCCATCATGAAACGTCAAGACAGTACGACTTGTAAGTAAAGTGATATATCTATTTCTAAAGTATTTATCTAGTTGGGTAACTTATCATTTTGTTCTTTTTGTGAAGTGAAAACGAGCTTCTTGATGTTCCTGACCTCACACAGTTGCCCATAGACGATGTATTCACTCGTGAGTTGGCAGATGCGCAGAATCAGGAAGATGATAGTGATTATGACAACAATGCAGATGAGTCTGGAGATAACACACCCTTCCATGATGAGGGTGATGATGAGGAGGAAGTGAATGTTGAACCTGAACTGACGAGGGAGCATGTTCCTCCACCTCTCACTAGACCAAGAGTGTACGAGTCCCACGTGCCATTTCATGAGCGTAATATTCCCTACCTTGATAATTTGCCAAGTATGCTGAACGTGGATGCCATCACAAGGGATGATGACGAAATTCGGTCAGCGATGTGGGATGAGTCTAGACCAGCTGTTATGACAAAGGGCATGTATTTCCCCGACAAAGCTCGCCTAATTAGGGCTGTAAAAATCTACAGTATAAGAGAGTGCCGTGAGATGATAGTAAATGAGTCAACTATGGAGGTATACAAGGTTGTATGTCGTAGAGACTTTATGGGTTGTCACTGGATGTTGCGTACCAACAAGAAGAAATCAGGTTTGTGGAAAGTGGGTAAATTTATTAGCACCCACAGATGTGAAATGAACACATTTAATGAGAATCACTTCAACCTGGATGTGGACTTAATTCCTCTTGTCTTGATTTCATATTTGGAAGTGCTCATTAGGTTCAAGATTAAAGAGTGTATTACAGTCGTCCACCAAGAGTATGGTTGTACTATAACCAAAAGAAAGGCATATCTCGGTCGCAAACATGCCTTTGAACTTATTTATGGCGACTGGGATAAGTCTTTTTCAAATCTGCCCAGGTATATGGCCGCACTGCAACACTTTAACCCCGACACTGTTGTTAAATGGAGGCGTGAGCGTAGTCCGGATAGACCGAATATAGTTTCAACTATGTGTTCTGGTCATTTAAAGCAGCAATTGATGGTTTTGTGCATTGTCGTCCTGTAATTTCCATAGACGGTACTCATGTCTATGGAATGTATGATATTAAGCTTTTGATTGCAGTTGCAGTTGATGTCAACGGCCAAATATTTCCACTAGCTTTTGCCATTTGTGCCAATGAAAGCGAAGCGACGTGGACGTTTTTTTTTAACCACTTGAAGCAGCACGTTGTCAAACAACGTTCAGGTATTTGTCTAATATCCGATCGACATGGTGGTATTTTAAGTTCTGTACGGAACTTGCCTGAATGGCAGGAACCATATGCATACCACTGTTACTGTGTAAGGCACCTGAAGGTCAATTTCCAGAAGAAATATCCTGACAAGGCCTTGCATGAATTAATGTGGATGGCTGCGACTGAGCACCAGCAGTGCAAATTCACCAGGCACATAGAAGCGATCCGGAAGATAGATCCACGAGCCTATACTTGGTTGATGGGACATGAGCTTCACATGTGGACATTGCAAGATGCAAGTGAAAAAGAGAATGCGTATACGGAACCAAATGGATATTGGTGACACCGTTTATGCGCGTAAATGTGGCATATGCTCGCAGCCAGGACATGACCGTCGTAAATGTCCTTCAGATGGTGTGCGTGGCGGTGGTAATCCAGCTCCTGGTACAAGTTCATCGAATGTACCCAACTATCAAGGATACCCCTAGTCTTTTGTTTTGGTTTTTTTTTTAATATGTATCTGTACTTGTGTATGTTGCAATATATATCAAATAAAATTATGTTCCACAATCTTGTTACATCTTATTTTTTAACGTGACGTTTTGATATGGTTGTTCAAATATTAAACTTATCTGTGTTAGGAAAGAAGACCAAGAATGTGGAATAAAAAAAATTACGTATGAAAAAATAAATCTAATATGTAAAGCGTGGTACAATAATACGTTTTATCTATTGTATTGTCGTTCTCAAAAAGCTGTAATGACTGAAGAAAAAGCTGTTTAATTGCAGAATAACTTTAATATGTAAAGCGTGGTATAATACTACGTTTTGTTGAGTTGTCATGTCGTTCTGAAAAGGCTGAAAACCATGTGAAAAACCTGTTTTGTTGCAGAATAACTTTAATATGTAAAGCTTGGTATAATACTACGTTTTGTTGAGTTTCCATGTCGTTTAACTTCAATAACTAAAATGTAATATAATACTACGTTTTGTGTGAAATATTGACTATAAATAACGGGCGCATGATACTTATGTTCTGCGCTTAACAATAACCAAAGTTTCTCTTTAAGAAATGTCTGAACAACATGTTTATGTCCTAAGGTGCTATTGCGCAGAAAAATGCAGTTTGTACAAATGGTGGCCAGATGGTGGACGTCGCTACTGGGCATGTATAAACAAGGAGGATGAGCAACCCGACAAGCCTACATGTGGATTTGAGGTATGGATGGATGAACCATGTAACCAGGAGTACTACAAAGAAAGAATTTATGATCTTCATATTACCTGTACGAGGCAAGCGATACGCGAGCGCCGAACCAACCAAGAAATTGATGAGTTGAAGGCGAAACTCAATAAGGTAGAAGAAGAGAAAAAAAAGCTCGAAGAACAACTCCAGTGGTTGGAGCAAATAGTAGTACGCGGCCGTGGCTAAACAGTGGCTTATACGTGTTGAGCGTACTAGTGTATCTTTATGTTTCCCTTGTCAAGTATTTTCATTAGTTCTACAATTTGTTTTTGTTATGTGTATCATTAGAATTGTCGTGTTTGTGTTTGTGTTGTCATGTTCAAATAAAATTGCTGTTCAAATTCTGTCACAATAACCTGTATCATTAAACTAGAATTGTTGCCATTATCTATATAATGTATTATTTTCTTCATAGAATTGTTTAAATATTCAATGTATTGGTGTTATTAAAGAACACCAATCTAAATTTTTTAAAAAAAAATTATGTGCAAAGCGTGTTATAAGACTATGTTTGTATAGTACTACGTTTTATGCAGTTGTCTTGTCGTTCTGAAAAAGATGAAAACCATGTGAAAAAAGTTGTTTTCTTGCAGAAAAATTTAATACTTAAAGCGTGGTATAGTACTACATTTTATGGAGTTGTCTTTTCATTCGGAAAAAGCTAGAAACGCATGTGAAAAAGTTGTTTCCTTGCAGAAAAATGCAATATGTAAAGCGCAGTATAATACTACGCTTTGTTGAGTTGTCATGTCGTTATGCAAAAGCTGAAAACCATGTGATAAAACAACGTCGTTTCAGAGAAATTTAATTTGCAAAGCGTGGTATAATACTACGTTTTACGTGTATGTAAAGTGTGGTATAATACTACGTTATATGTGAAATCTTGCCTATAAATAACGAGCGCATTCTAGTTATTTTCTGCGCTTAACAACAACCTATAGCAAATATTTCCATAAAGCCAAAGTTTCTCTTTAAGAAATGTTTCGACAACCCCTTTATTTCCCAAAGTGCGACTGTGGAATCAAAATCATGATGTACGATTGTTGGGAAGAAGCTGGACGCCGCTACTGGGAGTGTATGAACATGTTTTATAGGCAACCCGGCGTACCTACATGTAATTTTAAGGTATGGATTGATGAACCATGTGAGCAGGAATATTACAAAGACAAGGTGTATCATCTTCATGATGTGTGTACGGGGCAGTGGGACAGAGAGCGCCAATCCAAGCAAGAAATTGCAGAGTTGAAGGCGAAACTCAAGGTGGAGGAAGAAGAGAAAAAAAAAGTTGGAAAACAAGCTCGAGTGGATGAAGCAGAGAATACTAGGCGGTAGTGACTAAACAATGGCATGTACGTGTTGAGCGTTGTAGTGTATCTTTATGTTTCCTTTGTCTAGTGTTTTCATTAGTTCTACTGTTTGTTTTTGTGTTAGGTTTGCAAGGTTTGTGTTTATGTTGTACTGTTAAAGTAAAATTGATGTTCAAACGCAATTAAAATAAAACTATTGTTAAAAGATAATTGTTACCATTATTTACATAATACACTATTTACACAAAGTAAAAACATAAGTAAATCAATGAGTCCCGCAGCTTGTGTGCTTCAGTGCTGCTGCTGGCCTGAGTCGTATCCCCTGTCGCCCGGGTACACTATCTGGACCATCATCATCAAGCCGCCTCTTTATGTGAGGATGTGCAGCAGCATCGACACCACAGTTGGCAGGATCGGAAGAATAGGCCGTCGGGCTGTCAGCAACCTACAAAACAAGTACTAATCTTAGCATGTGAAAAAGTATATTTATATTGTACGTGTTAAGTCAAAAAATATTTTCTCACCGTGGTCTCGTCGGCCTTCTGAGTATATATATCTGTGGTGTCCTCATCCAAGCATGTAGTGGCCTCAAAGATGGGCTGGGACGAAGCCTTCATAAGAAAGTTAAAAATTAATTAATGGCAGCTCATTAAGGAAAAGAAAACAAATTGAAATTTTAATGTAATACAAACATACATGCACCTGTGGTAGATCCGCATCAAGCGTTGGGGATGAGGCATAACTCAACCTGCGCCCGCCATCCACATCCCGGGTCGGCTGATCCTTAGCTGCGGTAGATGGGTATGTAAAGTACTGGTCTACATCCCCGTCGAATGTACCCGTGATCGACAATGCTCCTAACGGGGTGACTTGTGATGCTGGCAGAGATAGATGAAGGTTCTACGACGACATGCTGCTGGAAGGCTCATCTACCTGAGGTATATAACCTGGCTGATCATCTCCAAGATCCTCATCTCCAAAATCCTCATCATGTCCCTCAACAGGTGGGTCGACAGGTGCCTCAACGCCCCCTTGCTGGGGACCACCTCCTCTCCATCCCCCGCGACCCCTGCAACCCCGTGGGACACCCTTGCCTCGTGGGGCACCCCTCCCTCGTGCCCTACCCCTGCCTCGTGGGATAGCCCTACCCCGATGGTAGTCCTCTGGCGCCACATACTGAGCCTTGTGATCCAACCTTGCGCCATCTCTCGTTTGAAACAGGGTCCGACGAGCCAGATCTTCCACCCGCCGGCCATACTCAACGAGTGCAGCACTGTCGGCATGCTGCTGCATCTCCTGTCCCAACTGGTAGACCAGGTGATGCCCAATAGCCTGTGAAACACTTAAGATATTAAAAAAATAACGCTATATCACAAATATAAGATATTAATAAGCCACAAAAACATACCAGTGACTTGTGCCTCCCAGCGTATGGTCTGTAGCGCTTGCCAAGTACATAAATGGGGTTCCCGATCATCAGTCAGGTGTGACGGCGGTACCATGACGTATACAGATGAATAGTAGCCTCCTGGGTAAATGAAGGTGGTGGAGGAATACGGTCACCTCGCTGCTCCCAAATATGGACCTGCAGCTCTAGCCATCCCATAAATATATCGTCCACCCTGACACGGTCATCCCGCTGATAGTGTGTAGGGACCCATGCAGGCTCCCCCGGTATAGGCTGGGGACGGTGAAACTGGTAAAGCACACGCTCTGTGGCATGATACTCAACCATATTGAAGAAGATCATCGGGACGGAGGTGCTCCAAAGCAGTCGGTCGACTGAGCAATAATCGGGCAGCTGAGCTAGCAACTCGTCGTTGTATGGCGTCCAGATGAACTACCAAATAATAATATAAAAGTGAGTATGTGCAACACAACTCAATTTATAACAAGTAAGTGTAGGTACATATTTACCTGTCCGGCCACCAGAATATCTAACACATCTCTGACAAGGGGAGATTATGATGAGCATCGGTCCCTCGGTAGTTCCCACGCCGGAGAACCCACCTAGAAGCTATAGGGAGAAATGGATAAGCCTCACCAGGCGCAAGTGGTGGTAGAGGTGACTACAACGGCATGATCCGCTGCCAGGCCCAAACCTAAGATAAAAGGTTGACGTAAAATTTATGAGTCATTTCGACCATATAAAATTCGGAGTAATGAACAGAGTATTCGAAAATGTTGTCACCTGTAGAAGGGGCAGAAAACCATATATGTCCACCTGGAAAAGTATGCTTGCCCGGCACATGCTCCTATACAGGTATGCGAGAACAGAAACACCTCAGTTGTACATGAGTAAATCATCTAGCTGCTGCAGATGATGGAGAAAACGCATACTCACTAGACTTCCCGAAGTGTTCGGGAACAAGACACCCCAGAAAAGTAGGAGCAGCGCAAACCTCGTGTATCGCTCAATATGGAGATCCTCCGTCTTGCCGGTAATGTCTGGGTGCAAAAACGCCATATGATCTCTGATGGCTGACAAAGCAACGAGACTGGCCCCTCTCTGTACAGCGTCACCCTGAGGTCTGTAACCAGTATACTGCCCCATCATATCCAAATACTGTCCACGCGTCATGGATCTAATGTACTGGGGCAGTGCAACGGCCCATTCATCTACGTGCAGCCCGTACAAAACTTGAACATCCTCCAGCGTGATGGTGGCCTCTCCAGTGGGCAAGTGAAAAGTGTGCGTCTCCGGTCGCCACCGCTCTACCAAGGCCGTGATGAGAGACCAATCAAGCTGCATCCGCCCAATCCGAAAAATCGTATAGAAGCTTGTAGCCTATAGGCGCGTGACTACGCGGGCATGAAAATGATGTTGTGCCATGAAGTCCCACAAATCGTCAGGTCTCCTAGCACGGAGAGGCTGATCCGATAGATGTCTCTCCCATACAAAAGAGGACCTATGGTCGCCCTGCAATGCTAATAGCTGATCATCGGCTGGTCCAGGATGCGCAGGCGAAAAGTCCATGTCGTCTACTATAATTTAAAGAAAATTAATTGTGTGTGCTAGTTTAATAAATTAAATAATTATTTTTAAAATTGGACTGAGTAATTATGTATGGGTTCTAGGCTCGATATTTGAGGCCCGGTAGCACCAAGTTATCCTTAATTATTATGCGTGTCAATTTCAATATTTTTAGAATTTTGTTAGTTTAAGGAATTAAATAATTATTTTTAAAATTGGACTGAGTAATTATGTATGGGTTCTAGGCTCGATATCTGAGGCCCGGTAGCACCAAGTTATCCTTAATTATTATGCGTGTTAATTTTAGCATTTTTAGAATTTTGTTAGTTTAATAAATTAAATAATTATTTTTAAAATTGGACTGAGTAATTATCTATGGGCTCCATGCTCGATATTTGAGGTCCGGTAGCACCAAGCTATCCTTATTTATTATGTGTGTCAATTTCAATATTTTTAGAATTTTGTTAGCTTAATAAATTAAATAATTAATTATTTTTAATATTGGACTGAATAATTATGTATGGGTTCCAAGCTCGATATTTGAGGCTCGATAGTACCAATTTATCCTTAATTATTATGCGTGTCAATTTCAGTTACCGATGGAATTTTGTTAGTTTAAGGAATTAAATAATTATTTTTAAAATTGGACTGAGTTATTATGTATGGGTTCTAGACTCGATATCTGAGGCCCGATAGCACCAAGTTATCCTTAATTATTATGCGTGTCAATTTCAGCATTTTTACAATTTTGTTAATTTAATAAATTAAATAATTAATTATTGAATTGGACTGAGTAATTATCTATGAGTTCCATGCTTGGTATTTGAGTTAATTTGACAACATATATTAATTTTTTACTTTTGAAGATTATTTTTATAAATTAAATAATTAATTTTGTAAAGTATAATTGGATAGAGTTTGCAGTTACTACATACTTAAACTACAGAAACTCTACGCTAAAAGGCTCTACATTTTACTACACTAAAAGGCTATATATTTTACTATGCTAAAAGGCTCTATATTTTACTACGCTAAAATGCTCTATATTTTACTATGCTAAAAGGCTCTATATTTTACTACGCTAAAAGGTCATTATTACATATAAAAACAACAAACATAACATACAAATATGAACAACAAACTAAATAAATAATATTTATTTATTATTTAAGCAAATAAAAATATAACATTAACAATAAAAATAACATTAACAATAAAAATTATTTATCAAATTTTAACAATTTTTTTGTCCCAAAGCTAATAAATCAATCCGGGTATAAATAAGATACAAATTTAAACACAAATTAACATGGAAACATATTCAACAATACAAATATGCATGTACTATACGAGTTTCGACATAAACAAAATTAAAATACCTCGATTTAAGTTTTTTGAAATTGATTCAAATCGAATTTTTGCACCCGAATGAAGGAATCCAAAGCTTGTCTTATGTGCGGGACCTACACTCTTTGCTTTTTGGGTCAGGGTGGTGCCCAATTTTTTTTTATTTGACGGGGGAGGGGGACCAGCAGTGGAGCATGGGTGTTTTTTAATGGAGATAACGTTCTATCGTTGTCTTGGGGAAGAAGAAGAGCTTTATTTTATTAAAGAAAAATGCAGTATAACTTAAACGCAGTATTGTAATGTGTTTCCCTTTAATTAAATATAGGTGGGCCCAATATTAATAGAGAAACGAAGTACAATTCTGCGTTTAAGGAAAACGCAGTATTATACTGTATTTTCCTTAAAAAAATTAATTTTTTAATAATACGCAGTATAGTACTACGTTTTACTTTAACGGCTAACTTTTCGTTAAAGTAAAACGCAGTATTATTTATTTATGTAACTTTTTTTTAGTAGTAGAAATGTATTTTTTCCCAAAAGGCACTAGAAAAGTTTCGGACTCCACGTACTTGCTTATATGATTATGGAATAGGCAAAATCAGCATTTCATTCTTTGTAACTCTACTTGACAACTTGTCTGCATTGTTGTTGTACATCGTATTATAATGTATCATTTTGTATTATATTATAATGATGGGTATATTTATGTTAATACATTTATGTTTTTATCATTAAAATATAATTTACTAATTAGCAGTAACAAAATATGTCGAAATGCATTAACAATATATTATCAACTTCACAGATTGCTGAAATAGATTAACTGCACAATTGTTATTTTGGTGCCTGAAGTTCAAATCCAACTTTTGTTAAGGAATTCAGACCTGCCGCTTACTGTACCACTGTATACAAGATGATTACAAACATTCTTACTATTAGGCTCTAAATAGTAGTTGATTTTCCAGTAGGCCAATCAGCTTTTATTGAAGGGAGAAATATTTTGGATAATGTGATCATTGCACATGGATTAGTTTAAGGTTACTCTATTTCATCCAGGTACCTGATTAAGGTAGACATAAGAAAGGCATATAACTATGTAGAGCAGAATTATCTAAGAATAGTTCTTTTGGAGTTTGGCCTTCTTGTTAAATTTGTTAGTTGAATGTGTGAGAATTGTGAGCTACAACCCACTGATTAATGGAGGTCTCAACCAAAAAATTCAAGCAAAGAAAGGTCTGAGGCAAAGAGATCTCATGTCTCTTTATCTCTTTATCTTAGCTATATAATATTTACACAAGTCCCTAAAGCAACTAAGGCATTTGCCTAATTTCAACTACCACCCTAGGTCTGAAAGGATGATGAAATGACTCGACCGGTCGTTTTGAGCATTTGCATTTTGTTCGGTTGTTTGAGAGTATGAGTAGCTCTGTATGCTGTATTATGACTTATGTGAATCGTCGGTTTTGGTTTTTCAGGTTATTCGAAATTGATTTGGAAGAATGATTCTCAGCTTGAAGCTTTAAATTTGAAAAGTTTGACCGAGTTTGACTTTTTAGAATTTGACCTCGGATTGAATTTTTGATGGTTCTGTTAGCTCCGTGGGATAATTTTAGACTTAGAAGCTCCGGATTGTGATTTCAAGGTCCGTGGTAAAATTTGGCTTGAAATGGCAAAAGTTAAAATTTTGAAAAGTTTGATCGGGAGTGGACTTTTTGATATCGGGGTCAGATTCCAATTACGGAAGTTGGAGCAGGTCCGTAATGTCAAATATGACATGTGTGCAAAATTTGAGGTCAATCGGACGTGATTTGATATGTTTCGGCATCAGTTATGGAAGTTGAAGTTTCAAAGTTCAATGATTTCGAATTGAGGTGTGATTCATCGTTTCGATGTTGTTATATGTGTTTTGAGGCCTCAAATAGGTCCGCGTGATGTTATGTAACTTGTTGGTACGTTTGGACGGGGACTCGGGCGTGTTTCTGATTGATTTCAGATTATTTCATTTCATGTTGCATAGCTGAAGGTTTCTGGTTCTGGTATGACCGCACCTGCGGCTGATTTGCGCAGGTGCAATAGTCACAGAAGTGAGAAGTGGTTGGGTGAGGAAGACTGCAGAAGCGAATTTTTGAAGCACACCTGCGTGCGCGCAGATGCGGAATTTGGAAACGCGTACGATTCGGCATCCGCAAGTGCGGGGGATTTCTGGCAATGTTATTTTCGCAGAAGCGGAGTTTTATCGCAGATGCGACAATTTTACCGCAAATGAGGAAAGTGCTGGGCAGAGTTATAAAAATCGAGGGTTTTGTTCTTTCTTCATATTTTGAGATGTGGGACCTGGATTGAGGTGATTTTTGAAGCAATTTTCATCGCAAGGATTAGGGTAAGTGTTCTACACTCAGTTTTGATTATATTTCATGAATCTATCTTCCTTTTTAACAATTGGTTGATGAATTGAAAGAGGAAATTTGGGGTTTTGGCCTAAAGTTTCATAATATGAATTTTTGAGTTTTGAACACCGATTTGGAGTCGGATTTGAGTGAAACTAGTATGGTTGGACTCGTAATTGAATGGGCTATCGAATTTTGTGAGTTTTGTCCAGTTTCGAGGCGTGGGCTCGGGTGTGATTTTTGGCCAAAATTGGGATTTGATGTAGAATTCGATCTTTATCAATTGTAATTGATTCCTTGGGCTTTATCTGATGTATTTGAGTTACTTTTGGCTAGTTTTGAGCCGTTCAGAGGTAGGCACGTGCGAGATGCCATTTTTGGAGCATCGCTTGGCTTGTTCGATATCTGAATTGGCTTGTTTAATATAAGTAACTCTTTTAAACTTAATGCTGAGGGTATGAAACCCCAAATTACGTGATATGTGATTAATGTTGAGGTTACCCACATGCTAGATGGCGGGCATGTGGGCGTGCACCCTATGATTTGTGAGTCTGTTATTTCCAAGGCACTAAATAGTGGATCTATTTTATTGATATATGTATTTTCATCATGTGATAAAATAACTGAGATGTACATCATGCTAGATATCATGTTTAGGCTGTATGCGGATATTGTTGGGGACCCATAGTGATCGTTTCTTGTTGTCATCTCATTGAATTTATTGATATTTCGCACTCGGTCACATTCATACATTCATATCATATCTCAGTCTCAAATGTTACTTATTGATACATCATATCATTGTTTCGGGTCAGTTTTCATGACATTGTGAGCTCGTGGGTGAGACTGGAGAGATTGATGGCTGAGTGAGGCCGAGAGTCTGATTATGAGAGACAATTATGGGATCAGGCTGCATGTCGCAGCATGTTTTATTGACTATTGAGTAAGGCTGATGGCCTGATTGATTTATACCATGATTGGCTTGTTATAGCGCTTGGGCTGAAGGAGCCCTCCGGAGTCTGCACACCCCCAGTGAGCGCGGTTGATTATATTCAAGGATGGATCTTCCCTTGATATGGAGATGGATCTTCTCCATGAGGCTGGATAGGCATGTGTTCCTCAGTACTGGAGACTGGTGGTCGGTAATGTATATATTCCGGATGGAACTTCCCTGTCCGTGTGAGCCATATACAGTACTGAGTAGTTGAACATTTATATATATACCTGGAGATGGATCTTCTCTATAGAGTCGGAATGGCCTTTCCTTGGTGCTGGGTGACTTATAGTCAGTGTTGTATATGTTTCAGGATAGATCTTCCTTGGGTCATATGGGCCATATACAGTACTGAGTGGTTGAGTATGATGAGTGGAAAGTGTGAGATAATGAGATTGAGTACTCTGAGAGTGTGAGCACATGATACATCTCTGAGATACATGACATTGGCATGCATATATGACATAAATGTATAGAGATACATTTTCCTCATGTTGTACTATACCACATCATTCATGACTTTTTACACACATTGGTATGCGGGCATAGAATGGCATTTCACATGGTTATTTGGAAAGGAAATGAAATATTTTTATTTATTGTGGAAAGGATCTTTCAGGAAAAAAATTATAATTTTCAAACTATCTTTAAATTTTTCGATGATTTCGATAAAGGATTTGGATTTTCACTAATATTCCTGAAAAGCGAAACTATTTTCAAAAATTTGTGCAAAAGCTGAACATTTTTACCTTAGAGATTATTTCCTTGTTTATATGCTCTACGTTGTATGACCTGCTGTTGGTTATTTGTGTTGGACTCGACCAATGTTCCAGCTCGTCACTGCCTTTAACCTAAGTTTAGGTTTGTTACTTTTTGAGTACATGGGGTTGGTTGTACTCATACTGCACTTCCTGCACAGTGTGTGCAGATCCCGGATGCCGATGTTGCTACGTTCGATGGTTACTGGATTTGAAGGCGTGCATGCGTTCCTGTTGTACCTGCCTCTTGTTCACGGTAGCCTTAGATTATAAAAATTTGTTTATGTACTGTTCAAACAGAAGATGTATTCTTTTCATGTCAGCTTTGTAAACTCTATTCTTAGAAGCTCATAATTTGTACTACCAGTCTTTGATAAATGTAATAGATTCAGATAATTTAGTTTGTTTAATTGACTTATTAGCAATATTGAAATTGAATAGTTATTGGTTAGCTTACCTAACAGGTTGGGTTAGGTATCATCACGATTAGTAAATTTTGGGTTGTGATAGATGAGGGTATATATTGCTTTGCAGATGACTTGTTGATATGCTGTTAAGCTAATATAGGTTCAATCCAGTTAATGTTGTATGTTTTAATCACTTCTCTAAGGTGTCTCGTCTAAAAACATATGCAGAATATTTCTCAAGATTGGTAGTTCTGATAGTTCAAGAAAAACATTGGTTTGCTTGGAAAAATTATAGATATGCTAAGATCAGCACGTGGCTTAGATATCATTTACTTTTTTACTTGGAACAGAACTGCCACTTTATATACTCCTCTAGGCTGTAACTTGCAAAGACACACTATGGATTCAATAATTGTATAGCCTCTATATAAGGGGAACAGACTTATCAAGCTTACATTCTCCCAAACAAGCATGTATTTCTTTTCTACTTGTTTCTTTCTTCCCCCCCCCCCCCAATATTTCCTATTTGGGAAAATGTTTTGCATTTTATATTTAAAGCAATTGTCTTTTTTTTTTAAAAAATGCAACTGTCATTTTGTTCTTATCACTTAATATATTTTTACCATCCTTAATTTTTGTAAAACTTCACCCTTTGTCCTATTTTATCTTTATCATACCTACGAATATTTCAAATAATATATAATAATAAGAAAATTGTGAAGTTACTAACAACATTTTAAAAGGTTTTTTAAGACTCGCTTAGGGTTTGCCCCTGAACGAGACACTTGTAAAACATCCTGGGGTTCATGTGAGGGGCTTAGTTACATTTTTTTATGCTTACACCTCAAATGCCCGACTGTGCACCATGAATGTCTCACGCTCAACACTGGGGCTTGACTAGAAACTCTTACAAAAAATTATATGTTGAATTTCCTAATTAGCACCTGAAAGTGTTGGTTTATGTTTAGTCAACAATGGCATTCCAATTGGAAGAGTTGGTGGAAAGAGTTGGTGTGGATGCTAGGAGGAAGCTTCCTCCTTTGATGTCACCCATAACATCAAGCGGAGGTAGTTTGATGTCACCAATGACATCAAGAGGAAGTATTTACCTCTATAAATAGATGCACTCCTTCATTTGTAGAAGTCATCCCAAAAATAATACAATACATTGTAGTGAGTAGAGAGTTAAGAGAGAAATTCTCTTAAGTGTAATTGGAAAATCTCCCCTTCCTTTGTTAATATTAAAAAGGCAACTGTTCTCTGGTGGACGTAGGATTATTTTGATCTGAACCACATTAAATCTTGTGTTCTTTCTTTTACGTTTCCGCTAACAATTGGTATCAGAGCGACATGATTCTTTAATGATCCAAGGAGGAAGAACAAGCAAAGATGAGTTCCATGAAGTTTGAAATTGATATATTTAGTGGACACAACAACTTTAATATCTGGAAGATCCAGATGATGGCGTTACTGTGGAGGGAAGGTTTAATCCATGCTATTGACGGAAAGTATCCTAAGGTTATATCAGCTCCTGAAAAGGAGAAGATTGAAGGGGATGCATTGGGTGCAATCCAACTATCCCTTGCACCTAACGTGCTTTGTGAAGTGAGTACGGGTACCAAAGAGACAGCCAAACAGTTATGGAAAAATCTAGAAGGGCTATACCAAGACCAATCAGTGACAACAAGGATGTTGTTACAACGGCGTCTTCACACATTCAAGATGAGGTCAGGTACTTCGTTACAAGATCATTTAGATGCGTTCAATAAACTTGTCATTGACTTACAGATTGCAGGAATTAAAAAGAAGGAGGAGACGCTTGCATGTGCTTTGTTATTTTCATTGACTTCAGGATATCGTGATATTGAGAATTCAATGGTGTATAGCAAGGATCCTATCAAGCTTGAGCAAGTGCGGTAGGCACTTAACTTTAGTGGTGTGCGGAGGCACATTGAAGGAGATAGATATGACCAGGCAAGTGGGCTCTTTGTGAGAGGCCGGACTAGCCAACAGGGAAAGAGCAAATCAAAGCACAGATCAAAGTCTCATGTGAACAAGAAGAATACAGAGTGTTGGGGTTGTGGCAAGAAGGGGCACTTTGAACGAGATTGCCCAATGTCAAAGTCCAAGGAAAAAGCGAATGCATCTACAGTTGAACATGTACATGATTTTGATAATGATTATGTATTAATAACATCGTGTAATAATAATAGTATTTATAGAAATAAATGGGTGTTAGACTCTGCTTGTACTCTGCATATGACATTCCGAAAAGACTGGTTTAGCAGCTATGAGAAAAGTGGAGGAACTGTAGTAATGGGCAATAATACAACGTGTGCAATAGTTGGCATTGGCTCAGTTCGAGTTCGCTGCCATGATGGAGTCGTGAGGACTATTACACAAGTCCATCATGTTCCTGATCTGAAGAAGAATTTGATCTCCCTGAGTACTCTTGATGAACAAGGCTACAGGTACATGAGTGAAGCAGGAACTATAAAGGTAATTAAAGGTTCTTTAGTCATGCTGAAAGGCAAGCTGGAGAACGGCCTTTACACATTGGCCGGAAGCACCATTGTTGGCTCTACAAATGCATCTACAGTGCAGTTATCTAATGATGATAAGGCAAGACTATGGCACATGAGACTAGGACATATGAGCGCACGTAGACTGGAGATGTTGAGCAATCGTAACCTTTTGGAAGGTGAGAAGATCAGCACACTTGACTTCTGTGAGAACTGCGTTCTAGGGAAGCAAAAGAAGGTCAGCTTCAGCACTGGCAAACACAAGACAAGAGGAGTGCTAGACTACATCCATTCAGATTTATGGGGTCCCTCTAAACTTCCATCGAAGGGCAGAAAGAGGTATCTTCTCACTTTTATTGATGATTTCTCACGAAAGGTTTGGGCGCATTTTTTGAAGGCAAAAAGTGATGCTTTTGAAGCATTTAAAGAGTGGAAGATTTTGGTTGAAAATTAAATGGAGCGGAAAATCAAGTATCTTCGCACAGACAATGGCTTGGAGTTTTGCAATGAAGAGTTTAATGAATTCTGTAAGGTTCATGGGATCTCAAGACATAGGACTGTCAGGCATACCCCACAGCAGAATGGAGTTGCTGAGAGAATGAACAGAACTCTTATTGAAAAGGCTCGTTGTATGCTCCTACAAGCCAAAATGTCTAAAGTATTTTGGGCTGAAGCAGTTCACACTGCTGCTCATATTTTCAATCGATCTCCAGCATCGACAATTGACTTTAAGACTCCGAATGAGGTATAGTCAGGTGAACCCTCTAACTATTCATACTTACGAGTATTTGGGTGTCCAACTTATTATCACATTAATGAAGGAAAGCTTGAACCAAGGGCTAAGAAGGCCATATTCGTAGGGTATGTGGATGGAGTAAAAGGGTACAAACTTTGGTGTTTGTCTTTACTCAAATTTTATAGTTAGTAGAGATGTCACCTTTGATGAATCCTCTATACTTGATCCCCGTAAAGTTTCCATGGAGTTTTCAGGAAACAAGAATGACGAGCAGGTGGAGCTTCCGACGGAGCTTGCCAAGGAAAAGGATCAAGAGACTCAGGCTAAAGATAAGTTAGAAGATGTAGACCTTGAAGAACTTGCTGTCAATGAACCATACACAATTGCGAAGGGGAGGAGAAGAGGCAGATACGAGAACCAGAATGCCTTATAAATCAAGCAAACTTGATTGCATATGCGTTCGTAGTTGCACAAAAAGAGATTAAGGATCTGGAGCCCTCCTCGTATATTGAAGCAACTTCTTGCAAGGATGCTGTATAATGGCAGTTAGCCATGACCGAAGAAATGGAGTCTCTTCACAAGAATCAGACATGGGTCTTAGTGAAAAGACAAAAAGGGAAGAGGACAGTTGGATGCAAGTGGGTCTACCGAAAGAAAAAGGGAATTCCTGAAGTAGAAGATGCTAGGTTCAAGGCGAGATTGGTTGCAAAAGGTTTCAGTCAGAAGGAGGAAATTGACTACAATGAGATTTTCTCTCCAGTCGTGAAGCATAGCTCAATTCGTGTGCTACTAGCATTGGTTGCCCAATTTGACTTGAAGCTTCAACAGCTTGATGACAAAACTACTTTCTTACATGGTGATCTAGAAGAGACAATCTATATGGATCAGCCTGAAGGTTTCCTAGCTGAGGGAAAAAAAGATCACGTATGCCAACTAAAGAAGTTTTTGTATGGTTTGAAGCAATCCCCTAGACAGTGGTACAATAGGTTTGATGTATTCATGACTACACATGAATTCTCAAGGAGTGCATTTGATAGTTGTGTGTATCACAAGAAGACGTCTGGTAACTCAATGATTTATTTATTGTTGTATGTTGATGATATGCTTATTACTGCTAACAACATTATAGAGATAAATGCTTTGAAGAAATTGTTGAGTAAGGAATTTGACATGAAGGATTTAGGAGTTAC
Source organism: Nicotiana tabacum (assembly GCF_000715075.1). Lineage (NCBI taxonomy): Eukaryota > Viridiplantae > Streptophyta > Magnoliopsida > Solanales > Solanaceae > Nicotiana > Nicotiana tabacum. Next base: position 55,796,655 of record NC_134095.1, on the reverse strand, counting down.
AAAGAAAATCCTTGGTATGGAGATTTCAAAAGAAGACGGTGTTGTACATCTTTCTCAGAAGAGGTATATTGAAAGGGTTCTCAAGAGATTTAATATGCATACGTGCAAGCCTGTAAGTACACCATTAGCTCCTCATTTTAAACTTTGAGAGTTACAAATGCCTCAGTCCGAGGATGGGGTGGAGCATATGTCAAATATTCCTTATGCTAGTGCAGTCGGTAGTATTATGTATGCTATGATATGCACACGTCCAGATATTGCTCAATCTGTAAGTGTAGTATGTAGATACATGTCCAGCCCAGGAAAGAGGCATTGGGAAGCTGTCAAGTGAATATTGAGATATCTCAAAGGAGCTTCTAGTATTGGTCTGACCTTTCGAAAAAGTGGTGGAAGTATTTCAATTCTCGGTTATGTAGATTTTGACTATGCAGGAGATCTTGACAGAAGAAGGCCCACAACTGGATACATCTTTACCCTCGTTGGCAGTGCCGTTAGTTGGAAGTCGACTCTGCAATCAATTGTCGCTTTGCCTACGACAAAAGCAGAATACATGGCAGCAGCGGAGGCGGTGAAGGAAGTTATCTGGTTGAAAGGTTCAGTAGAGAAATTGAGTTTGATTAAGCTGGAATCAACTCTTAGATATGATAGTGAGAGTGCTATTCATCTAATGAAAAATCAGAGATTTCATGAGCGCACTAAACATATTGATGTCAGATTTTATTTTATTCGAGATGTTGTTGAAGAGGGAACTATCAATGTCGTGAAGGTTATCACATACGATAATTCTGCAGATATGTTGACCAAGATAGTTCCGCTCGCTAAGTTTGCATACTGCAAGGACTTGGCGGGGGTGTGCATCAACTGATGCAACTCCGAAGAGAACAGTTGTTAGGTAGAGGTAGTATGTTCAACAATGGTTTGATTCTTCTTGTTCTTACAACGGGGTTGCCTTGTAAGCTTAGAAGTTTTGGCCAGAGTTGTTTACACGCACGCTCGAAACGCAAACCAAGGTGGAGATTGAAAGTGTTGGTTTATGTTTAGTCAACAATGGCATGCCAATTGGAAGAGTTGGTGTGGATGCTAGGAGGAAGCTTCCTCCTTTGATGTCACCCATGACATCAATAGGAGGTAGTTTGATGTCATCAATAACATCAAGAGAAGGTCTTTACCTCTATAAATAGATGCACTCCTTCATTTGTAGAAATCATCCCAAAAATAATACAATACATTGTAGTGAGTAGAGAGTTAAGAGAGAAATTCTCTTAAGTGTAATTGGGAAATCTCCCCTTCCTTTGTTAATATTAAAAAGGCAACTGTTCTCTGGTGGACGCAGGATTATTTTGATCCGAACCACATTAAATCTTATGTTCTTTCTTTTACGTTTCTGCTAACAACACCACTGACATTCAAACATCTCTAGATATATGAAGAATGAGAGTAACTAAAACAATAAATCATAGGCTATTGAAAATTTAATAATTATGAACATTGTGAGAGTAAATAGCACTTGAACATTTGTTTTGAAAATAGATAGTCGAAATTTATATTTGTTATTTGTCTTCACGTCTTAGTAATATGTCTCTCCAAATAATCAGTCTTTTATTATTTTACCTTTTTAAAAGTAATCATGTCCTTATTCATGAAGGAGTACTGTTTTAAGTTATAGTACTGAAAAACTTTATTGATTATTTACTTTTAGCGACGTATAATAGTTTGATAATTTTAAGAGATTGTTATATTTTTAATTGTTTGAAATTTAATACGTTATAACTGGTTTTTATCTTATACCTATTGTATTATTTATATTTTTAAAAACATATTGGATATTTTATTTTCTATGAGTTTCTTATTTTTTTTAGTTTTCTTAAATATTTAATGTAGTTTTCTATTTTTTGTGTTGTTATACTATTTTATTAATTTACAAATTAAAATATTTAAAAGATTTATGGATCCATGCCTTTTGTCTCATGACTTATGCCTCATCTTGTATTAAGTAAAGTCAGAATACATCGGCATGCCATTAAACTTGTTCTCCCTTTTCATTGTGACACTTACTTTTGAGTTTGTTCCATTTGAACCCTATAACAAGGTTATTACTTTGTCAATTTGAAATATAAAAAAAACATGTGCTTTTATAAGTCAAGCGTGTGTATATAAGCGCCGCTAACATGTAATAGCCGACGAATAAGTTTCTTCCATGTGAAATTATTGTCCACGTAAGATCCATGTGTACCGGATAAATCCAAGTCAAACAAATCAGGTTCAGGTTAAACTGCCCAACCCTTATAATTACTTTTAATCTTTACAGCCCTCAGTAAAAAAAATCCTAACCTCACCCCGTCTCCGTCTATCTTCTTCCCCTTCAAAATCTATTGCTCCATTAGAGAGATTATGAAATCATCTACTACTTCTCATAAAAGATTGAAGCTAACTACCTGAAAATCGTCCAAATTTCACTCTCGTCTTCGTTTATCATCTGCAATTTTTTATCTGAAGAAATTGTGAAGTCGATTATTTTGGGTGTCCTTCAGCAAGAGTGTTGTCTCGAGTTACTCCTTTACTAGTATGTCTCGAGTTACTCTTTTATTGAGATATTAGTTATTTATTAGGGTTTTTGTGTTAGTAACGGTGTTTTGGGAATTATAAATATAAAAATAGGTTTTTCACTTCTTTTCTTCGAATCTTGCTGACTGTGCTCATGTATTACTTTTATTTGTTTACTTTAAGTTAAAATCATGTCAGTAGACGGATACCTTCTTGTTCGCTTTTATCATGGTGGAACATTTACCGAATCTCCAGGTACCAAATATGTCACTAATATAGAGATAATTTCTACTGACAAAGACCATTTCTCCCTGTTTGAACTTCAATATTACATAAGGGGGTTGGATTATGCAACTGTTGGGTTTTTTTTTGTCTTTAACCCTAATTTCAAAGAATTTATCTTGGTGAAAAATGATGAACAACTATATAATATTACTTGTTATTGTAAGGAGGGTATTTTAGACTTGTACATTTCACATGTTGTTAAGATAATTTCTGATAGTGTGGTCCCAATTGGATATTTATGTGGGCCAGAGGTTGTTGGCGAAAGTAACAACACAATAAATAATCCATCTAAGGCAACAGTAGAAGATGGTCCAAACAATATAAATGGACCACAACTTGTTGAAAAGCCTCCATTTTAAGAGTTTGAGACTGTTATTGGTGGTGAAGAGGCTGCTGTTGGTGGGGAAGATTTTTCTGGTAATGTAGAAGAGGAAGTTGCTAGTGTAGAGAATCTGAATGGTGGAGAAGGGGTTGATGAAGAAGAGGTTGCTTCAGAGGTAGCTAGTAGTGAGTCAGATCTTGATGAACTTCCTTATGAGGATGATAGTGAAGTTGATGAAGAGGCTAGGACCTTCAGAAATGAGAGGAGAACTAAAAAGAATGCTACCAAAAAGAAGAAACAACCTGAAACTACTAGTGTGCATGTATGAGAAGCTGGAATTGATAGGGATTTTGAAGATATATGATTTAACATAAAAAGAAAATATGTTGGTAGATTAGGAGGTGATGAGGAGTTCATTGACAGTTCTGATACTAGAACTGATGATACTGATGAAGAGGTAGAGGTGGATTTTCGGTCTGGTGTTGACCTTCCAAGTAGAAGAAAGAGCACAAAGGTTAGATATGACACTGACTGTGAAATGGTAATTTTTGAGTTGGGCATGATATTTAAGAATGTAGGAGAATTTAGAAAGGTAGTGACTGATTATGCAATAGAGTATAAAGTTCAGTTAAAGCTTAAACCGAATGAGAAGGGTAGGGTAAGGGTGTAGTGTAAATCAAAAAAATGCAAATGGGAGTTGTATACTTTAGTTGATAGAGATTCTGGTGACTTTATGATCAAATAGTACCATCCTGTTCATAAATATCAACCAATGAACACCAACAAGATGTGTAATTCAAAATACATTGCCAACAAATTCAATAAAGAACTTACTGTTGCTCGCTATATGAGAATCTAGGAAATTCAAGAACTAGTTAGAGAGAGGTTAGGATTGTATATTGGCAGAACAGTAGCTTATAGAGCCAAACAGATTGTTCTAAGAAAGTTTATAGGGGATTGAAAGCTGGAGTTTGCCAGATTGTGTGAATATGCTGATAGTATTAAGGAAACTAATCCCGGCAGCTCCTATTTTGTGAAAATTGACATAGAATCTGAGCCTGATAAGAAATTATTTCAGAACTTCTATGTCTGTTTTTATGCACTCAAGAAAGGTTGGTTAGAATGATGTAGGAACATAATTAGTTTAGATGGTTGTTCCTAAAGGGAAGTTGTAAGGGTGAATTACTAGTGGTTGTGGAAAGAAATGAGAACCAACAGATGTTTCCTATTACTTGGGCTGTTGTACACCATGAAACTAAACATTCATAGAGTTTGTTTCTTAGTCACTTGATAGAAGATTTGCAACTAGGTGAAGGTCATGGCTTAACAGTAATGTCAGATATGCAAAAGGCAAACAATTTATTTATGTTTATTAGTTGTTGGTATTCTATCTTCTATTTTAATTTCTAATGTTGTATATATTATTTTGCACGGGCTTTTGGTATCAGTTAAAGAGTTATTACCTATGACAGAATAAAAAAAATGTGTTCAAGGCACATATGGTCTAACTGGTCTAAGAAATGGAAGGGAGAAGAAAGGAGGAAATAATTCTGGAGGGTTGCAAAGGCCAACTATCTGTTTAAGTACAACAATGAAGTTGCAAACATGAGAAAACTTGGCTCTGCTATATGTGAAGATATGATGAAGCATCCAAGAGAGTCAAGGTGCAAGGCATTCTTTCAAGAACATTCCAGGTATGACATAATAGAGAATAACATATGTAAGACTTTTAACTCATAAATATTGAATGCTAGGCACAAAAGTATTGTTACCATGTTAGAGGAGATTAGGCATAAGATCATTCTAGATAGGTTGATATGATAAAATTTGTTGAAACATGAATTCAGATATATAACCTATGGCTAGACAGTGCCAAGTTATATGGAATGTGCAGGATGGATTTGAAATAAAAAAGAAGATTTGGTTTATAGTTGATACTAGGATGAAGACTTGTAGTTGTAGACTTTGGAGGCTGAGAGGCATCCCATGTGAACATGTTGTGTGTGCATGCTATTACCTACAAGATAATCCAGATCAATATGTGGAGCATTGGTACACAAGGGAAATATTTATGAAGGCTTATGAACACTTCATTCAACCAATTCCTAACCTGAAGATGTGGCCTGAGAGTAATAATCCTACCATTGAACCACCAGCCCCAAAGTCAATGCCAGACATATCCCTAAAAAATAGAAGGAAGTACAAGAATGAACCTAAGAAGAAATGGGGAAAACTGTCAAAAAAGGAGTCAAGATGACATGTTCATAATGTCATTAAGTAGGCCACAACAAAAAAGCATGTACACTAAGGGTATGATATATTTTTATCTAACTTTCTATTAATCATTTAAGCTGAAATTAGTTGTATATATGTATTCATTTTAGAGTACATTTAGAGGGTCATCAAGTAGACAAGAAGCACAAGAAAGTCAATCAAGTCAACCAACTCAAAGGTGTTCAATGTGTGATAAAACAACAACAACTGTTAATAGAAGAAGGGACAGGGGAAGAGGAAAGGCACCTAGTACAACTATTAGACCTACAAAATGTGCATTTCCAAATGCACTTCCTCAGACTGCTCCTAGGGAACAGCCCCAAAACTAAAGGTAGCAAGAAGATCTTCATATGCTGGAAAAGGAAAGGGAAATGGACCTGCAACTGCAGAATCATCTACTGCTTCTAGGAAAAAATGACTAAGAACTGTTGGCTTTGGATGCTACACTAACACTGGAAGGACAATACTTAATGTAAGAATCTTAATTTCTAGTTTTCTGGTTTTTGCAGCATGGTTTCTAGTTATTTTTGCAGCCTGGTTATTTTTACTTACTTAGGTTTCTGATTTTATACAATTGCAGCCTGATTTGTCAAGTAAAAGGGTTGTCAACCATGAGACTAGAGTAAGGACCACCACTGATGTGAATCTGGATGATAGAATTAGGCTTGCAGGACTTAGAGAGAATGGGAGAGATGCAATTATTACTTCGTAACTGCAGCAAATAAGTGCAAGTAGAAGAAACAAAGTTGGAACACAAGCACCATCTCAGTTTTCAACTCAAGTGATCATGGATAAACTAGCCAAAAAAATTAGTGACCAACCAAGATTATGTAATATGCATCACTTGTTTTTTGTTAAAACTTGCTTTTTTTGTTGAATGTAGTTTGTTGGACTTACTGGTATCTTTTGGAACTGGATTATGTAATATGCCAGCACTTCTTTAATTTTCAGTGAACTAAGTTCCATTCCTTTTTGCTACTATAATATGCACTTCTGTAATTTGCAACACTTCTTTTAGTAGCTTTTGCAATAAAGTAAGTTTCATTCCATTCATAAGACTAACTATATTAACTAGCCTAAATTCTAAAGAATTGCAGTGAACACTAAAGAATTGCAGTAAACATTAAATAATTACAAATTTTTTTTAACAAAACAAAGATACATTGCATTGATAAGGTAGTATCAACTACACAAAATAGGATCCGTACCATCCCAAGTACAACAACAATGAACAAAAGTAGAGCAATATTTCCCCTAGACTATTCAAGTACAACAACAATGAACAAAAGTAGAGCAACATTTCCCCTAGACTAACTACATTAACTAGTCTAAATTACAAAGATTTTCCTAGAAACTTGGTTCAGTCCCTCAACAGGAGCAAGAACCACAACAAAGCCATATAATTAAGGCCACCAGTAGAACAATAAACATTATTGTGTTCCTCTATTTTTTTGCTCGATCTCTTTCTTGATCAAATGCCTGCACTCTCTTCAACAAACCCCATATAACTCTATTCGCATGCTCAGGAAACTCGTCCTCAAACCATCTAAAATATTTACATCCCCCGTTGTCCTTCAAAAAATAAAAAAAATCAAGTGATATAAATCAATGGAAAATAAAATCGTATAAAGAAGTTTTTGTGGAATACACTTACTTTGCCAATTTTGCATACAAAGTACCTTCTTCATGGGTTAGCAACACTCCATGAAATTTTCAGTTCACATGGACTACTACATTGACACCAGTCAACACTTTGGTTGTTCTGGGACATTATTCGAACAAAAATTAAGAGAAGTAGCATGGAAGATTACGTCAAAAATTCGACTAAGAGGATGGAGTTCTTTCAAATTGAAAAAAAAAGCTCCGATTTTCACTTCTTGATGAAGAATTTAGCTCTGTTGAATTGGAGAGAAATTAGGACTTGGGAGAAGATAACAGTGGAGAAAGGGGTTAAAATAAAGAAAATAACGTGGGTTTAGGTTTATTAACGTTGGAATAGTCCATGTCAACTTTTTTTATAATCGTCACGCACTAAACTTATGTGATTCCCACGCAAGATGACCCATAGTGATATAGTAATAACCTTAGTATAGGGTTCAAATGAAACAAACTCAAGATTGAATGTCAAAGTGAAAAGGAATGACAAGTTTAATGGCCTGCCATGTATTCTGCCTTAAGTAAAATGCCACGACTCAACGAATCATTGTCTAATCTCACACTAAAACTGTACGAGATGTTTTAATTGTCGCTATTTGTGTCAGAAGACTGTCATGAGACACATGCATGTCATGTCATGATGATACATTCATGTTACCATGACGCGGTTGAATGACATGCCACATTATGGGCACTAAGGCGTGAAGGAAAATATCAAAGCCACGTATGCAAATTTCAAGGAAGAGGGAGAGCTCAGCTAAAGATCTCTTCTCTTCCTCTCTGTATCTCTCTCTTTCTTTCTCTCTCCTCACATTATTTTCTTTTCTCTCTCTTCTCCTCCACCCAAAAATCTGTAGAAACAATCTTCTTCAAATTCCTTACAAGATTTTCACGCACCCACTTTCAGAAAATTTCCATTGCAGGTATTCCTTTTTTTCCCTTTAATTTTCTATTTTTTCTGCTATTACTTTTTTATTTTCTTTTATATTTTTAGCTCCATATTTCTTGCTTTTGCCTCAGTTTATAATGGAATTGGTTAAAAAGTGTGAAAATTGATACAAAGGGTACTGATAGTTCTGAACTTTATTTTGTTATTTCAGTGATTAGAGAGTTCAAGCAAAGTAATGTGACTCTATCTTAAGTTGTAGTATCTGTTATTCAAGATTCAATTTTGATGACTTAAGCTGCATCTTCAAGAGAAAATATTTGATGTTATTAAGTTTATTTAATCATTTTTAAATTTTTATTGGAACTAAAAAAGTTAGTAATCTGGAAATTTATTGCAGAATTATAGGATTGTTGAATTTTGCATTTAAATTGATAAAAGGGGTTATGAAACTTCTGAACTTCTGTGATTGGTTTGATGAACTAATAAACCTTCTTTTTTAGCTCATGGAAGATACTTATTTCATTGTGCATCTGTCTAACAGTTTGAGGAACAATGTTTTTGTTTTGCAGGAGAAATAGTTGTAGGTAGTATCTGCTTACTATTTAATTAGGGAAATTTTACATTCCCATTTTCTGCATATTGTTTCAGCCAGTGATACCTTGAAGCTCGGTGGTTTTGCATGTTAGAAGTTCTGGACCATCCTTTGCTTTGGGATCCAAGAATGTTGAATTACAATCTGTGGATCCTTGATTGGTAGTGGTACTTGCTGGCCTTACTTGTGAGCAGCCTCTCATACTGATTAAAATTCTTGGATTAACAACAGTTATATGGCTGCTACATGCGAGAGGTGGATTGATGGCCTTCAATTCTCCTCATTATTTTGGCCTCCCCCTCAAGATGCACAGCAACGGAAGGTGTGATCATTTTCTCTTAACATTACAAGTCATTTATATAATTTTTTCTATTGCTTTGGTTTGGTTTAAGTACTTTTTGTCATACTTTTAGAGACCAGATATTTTGCTTTGTTGAGGCTTTTTCCTTTTCAGTTATTTGTTTTTTCGTTTGTTTCTTTTTGATCCGCAACATGTAGAATGCTCGCACCAGTATCCGAGAAACATTAGTTTTTGCCTGAAATATTTTCCCTATTTATTTTGTTATTTAAGGGGCGCTTAGACACACTTAAGTCGTGAAGCTACCTGCAGTACAGGTTGGCGCTTCACCTTGCTTAGATGCCATTTTAGTAGTCACTAAGGTGCGTATTTGCGCCGTACAGGTTGCACGCTTCACCTTGCTTAGTCGCCATTTTAGTGTAGTCACTAAGGTGCATATTTGCAATACAGGTTTCGCGCTTCACCTTAGATGCAATTTTAGTGTGGTCACTAAGATGCAGATTTGCTTCCATAGGTTCTTTCTTGAAGAGGGCAGGTCTAAGCAATAATAATAGCTGGCAAAACAATATTGTCGAGGAGGCGAAAGGGGCTATGCGTAAGATGAACTAGGAAAGAGCAACTGGGCCAGACGAGATTCCGGTGGAGTTTTGGAAGAGTGCAGGTAAGGAAGGTTTGTATGACTCACTGGCCTATTTAATATCATTTTTAGGACATCTAAGATGCCCGAAGAATGGAGGTGGAGTATGATGATCCCCCTATACAAGATCAAGGGTGATATTCAAAACTGCAATAATTACAGGGGTATCAAGCTGCTAAACTACACTATGAATGTGGGAGAGAGTGGTGGAGATGAGGGTGAGGAGGATAGTATCTATATCCAAGAATCAGCTCGGATTCATGCTGGGGCGATCAACAACAGAAGTCATCCATCTCATAAGGAAGTTGATTGAGTAGTATAGGAAGAGGAACTTGCATATGATGTTCATCGATATGGAGAAACCATACGAAAAAGTCCTGAGGGAAGTTTAATGGAGGTGCTTGGAGGCGAGAGGTATCTCGGTAGCATACATTAGGGCGATTAAGGATATGTATGATGGAGTAAAGACCATGGTTAGAGATGCGGGAGGTGACTGGGGATACTTTCAGATCGTGATGGGGTTGCACTAGGGTTCAACTCTTTTAGCCCATTCTTATTCGCCTTGGAGATGGATGTATTGACGCGGCACAACCAGGGGGAGGTACCATGGTGTATATTATTAGTGCTGATTGACGAGACGTAGGGTGGAGTTAAAGCTAGGCTGGAGGTTTGGAGACAAAACCCTAAAAGCTAAAAGTTTCAGGTTGAACAAGACTAAAACCGAATACATGGAGTGCAAGTTCAGTGGCGTTACTCATGATGATGCAATAGAAGTGAGGCTTGATTCACAAGTCATCCCCAAGAGGAATAGTTTCAAGTATCTTAGGTCAGTAATCCAAAGTAATGGGAAGACTGATGAGGATGTCACACACCATATTGCAGCATGTTAGATGAAAATGGAGGCTCGCTTCTGATGTCTTGTGTGATAAGAAGGTTCCACTAAGACTTAAAAGGCAAGTTCTACAAAGTAGTGGTTAGACCAACTTTGTTGTATGTGGCAGAGTGTTGGCTAGTTAAAAACGCGCATGTCCAGAGGATGAAAGTGGGGGAAATGAGGATGCTGATATGGATGTGTGGACATACTAGAAGAGACAGGGTTCGGAATGAAGTTATTCGGGACAAGGTGGGGGTGGCCCCTATAGAGGAATAGATGCGGGAAGTAAGACCGAGATTGTACAGACATATGAAGAGGAGATACTCGGATGTCCCACTAAGGAGGTGCGAGAAGTTGGATATGGTGGGTTTCAGGAGGGGTAGAGAAAAGCCTAAGATTATAAAGGAGAGCTGATTAGGCAGGACATGACGAATCTTCAGCTTACTGAGGACGTGATCCTTGATAGAAGGTTGTGGAGGTTGAGAATTAGGGTAGAAAGTTAGTAGGTAATATAGCGTCCGACCTTTCCATATCAATATCTTTAGTATTACTCTGGTTCTGGCTATCCTAGGATCCCTATTATAACCTGTTGTTGCTTCTGTTCCAGTTTGTTACTATCTTGTTGTTGCCTCTATTTCTTTTCATAATATTTTCCTGATTTGTTATTCATTTCTTTACTGTTGTGACTGTGCTTACCTGAGCCGAGGGTCTATCAGAAACAACCTCTCTACCTGCATAAGGTAGGGGTAAGGTCTGCGTACCTCTACCCTCCCTAGATCCCATTTGTGAGAATTCACTGGGTATGTTATGTTGTTGTAAAGCAATATATAATTGTTAAGTGAAAATATTAGTAATTAGGAATATGAAATAAGAAATCTAGTTAAGATTGTTAGTAAGTTTGGATGAGAAATTTAAAGTTGTATCCGTACATATATACCAGAATGTAAAAGGATCGTCCTTAGTTTGATTTTATTACCTTTTCTAAAAAAAGTAATTTATTGACATCATTCATATATAGTATTTGCCTTCTTTTTTGACGTCCCTTTATTTCATAATTTTTTTTGCTTGTGCGCATGGTTTTTTTCCATGCATATATACAAAGAATAAACAAACAAATATTTTTTTCCCTTATTGCGCCTTTCTTCACTAGCATGCTTCCTTTGCATTTTGCATGCAAAAGCTTGGCAAAACGTGGCACCTTTTTTTACCCTTTTTGCCTTTGAGTAGGGATCAAAAGGTCCAGGGAGAAAAAAAAGACTAGCACTTTGGACGATGGAGCCAACATTGAAGATAAGGCTAGTATATGAACTCCTCTCCTTGTGAGTGAGAGAATCTATAAAGCTTGTGCTTTGGGTTGATCCATTGTAGTTGAATCTTCTCGGCAAGCATTTCGCTAAGAAAGCAACACAGGAAGTGGCATTAGCAAATGTTAACCTAATTAGAACAATATGTTCTTGGGAGACATGAAGCAAACTAAACCTCTCTAACACATGCGCCTTCTCCATTAGGGTATGGGGTCAGGGGAGCGTGACAGATCTCGAGCACAATTTATGCGGCATGGGAGTCTAATAACTTTTGCTCAGACCTTGTATGTGTGTGTGTGTGTGTATATATATATATATATTAATATTAATTAAGACATCCACTAAATATTTATAAATATGTGACTGTAAACCTAATTATTATTGTATATTAATTTGAGGTTGTTGCAGGAACCCATAAACTTCAAATCCTGGTGGCTTCTGTGAGTGGCCCTAGAGTTATTTTATCTCTGATTTAAAGGCCAAATGATGCATTGCACCACTTGTATTTTCGTGTTTTAATTTTTCCAATTTAATGAGATTGGTTTTCCACCATTGCAGCACATGTTCTTGCACTTTTTCCTTCTCAGATAGAATGTGTGTTCCATTTCAGGACCAAACACTTCAAGTTCCAACTTTCTAGCATAGTGCAGTATAAGGCAAAACTTGAGAATAAAGAACAAAATTAAATTTATGATAAACCCCTCAGAGAATTGTATTTCTCTTTCTTATTGTACTAGATTCTGTTCACGTGCCATATTAATCAGTACAAAGCTTTTTAAAATTCGTAAACTAAATTTATAATTACATTTTTCTACATCAATGTTGAAGGGTTAATTTAGCTTTTAAAGGGTTAATGTTGAAGGACAAATGTAAAAACTCTAAAGCAATGATAAGTTAATTTTATGGCAGATGCAAGAGAACTCTTCATAGACTCTAAAATTTGATCTCAAAGATATGTGATACTTGAATAAAAAAATTTCTGTATATACCTGGTTTCTCATTTCTGAGTAACTAAAGGGCTGCATTTGATTAGTGTACAATATATGTACATGTATTAAAAGTATTCATTCAGTCTCTACATCTTCAAGCATCATTATAATGGCTATTATTATTACCCCTACGTATTTATTATAAGATGCTTGAGTACAAAATTGAAGGTAAGTTTACTTTTTGGAACAAAAATATTATATAAATAGTGTTTAAGTAAAGGGTAAAAAGGTCATTTAGGTTTTGATGGGTATTTTAGGAATTTAATCTTACACTTTGGGCTTCACACTTATAATATAGTATATGAGTATGACCCGCATTTTTTTAATGTATAGATTTGAATAGGTCATATGTGTGTTTATTGCGTTATCATCTTGAACATTTAAATGTATGTAGAAGGATATTTGTTTTTTTCTTTTGTTTGCTGTCTTCTGATATTTGTATCTTCAGTCATAACAGCCTTCTTGATTCTCTTTTGTAGGCTCAAATTACTGCCTATGTTGAGTACTTTGGTCAATTCACATCAGAACAATTTCCTGAAGATATAGCTGAGGTATTTAGTCACATCAGAAACTATCCTCCCAAGCAGATCTTCTGCTTGAGCCGAGGGTCTATCGGAAACAGGCTCTCTACCCCTTGGGGTAGGGGTAAGGTCTGCGTACACTCTACCCTCCCCAGACCCCACTTGTGGGATTTTACTGGGTTATTGTTGCTGTTGTTGTTGTTTCTCTACCTAGCTGAATGTGTTCAATCTTCCTGATTAATGTGTATTATCTTGGCAGCTGATACGGCACCGGTACCCATCCAAGGAAAACCGACTTTTTGACGATGTTTTAGGTATCATGATAACCATGCTTTAAGATTACTGAGGTTGATTGATTTTATCTGTCTTTTGATTAATTTGCTTTTAATTTCCAGCAACTTTTGTTCTTCACCACCCAGATCATGGCCATGCTGTAATTCTTCCAATTATTTCATGCATCATTGATGGAACACTGGACTATGACAAAAGTTGTCCGCCTTTTGCTTCTTTCATATCATTGGTTTGCCCAAACAGTGAGGTACTCAGAATCTTGAACTATCAATTTGAAGGATTGAGCCATGTAAATACAATGGTCTTTCAAGCAAATGCATTCTACTTCTTGCTAAAGAGGAGTCTTCAAACTAATTCCTTGCTCATAAATGCAGAAGGAATATTCAGAACAGTGGGCTCTTGCATGTGGAGAGATTTTACGAATTTTGACACACTACAACCGCCCGATTTACAAAGTTGTGCAACAGGAAGGTGGAGCAGATAGAAGCAGTGGAGGAAACCATGCTTCAACAAGTAAATCTGCTGATAGCGAACCTAGTTTGCCCTCTATGCACCACGAGAGGAAACCGCTGAGGCCATTGTCTCCATGGATTACTGATATTCTGGTCGCCGCACCTCTAGGTATTAGAAGTGATTACTTCCGTTGGTAAGTGTGCAGTGTGTCAAATATGGTTGCCTATGCCTCTACTTTTTCATTATATTTCGAATTCATCATGATGAACGACTAATCATTAACAATAGTTAAAACCTAATATAACTTTCCTGTTCTTATCATTTCCAATGTTCCATGCTTCCGGACGCTTTCTTTAGAAGATTAATTGTGGCATTGAGTCCGTACTTGTTTATCTTAGTTGTGGATGAGCTAACTAATAATGAACTAACTAATCTTAGTTGTGGACGATAACTAATGTTTATCGTATGCTTTTCCATATGATGTTGTGCTAAGTGATGAAACTCGCGAGTGTATCAAAGAAAAGCTTGAATTATTGAGAAGTACTCAAAAGTAAGGGTTTTGGATGAGTAAAAGTAAAACTGAATATATGCACGGCAAGTTTTGGCAACATAAGAAAAGTGAAGTTGAGGTGAGATTAGACGGGGTTGCGGTGCCTAAGTGAAGTTGGCGTACTGATTTGAGTTGTTATAAATGACTCCATTTTTCTTGAATTAGTTGAGGTTCCTCGTTTACTATACTATTGGGCCTATCATATTAGCAATGTAGGACCACGAATTAACCCATTTTCCTTGGTCCAGTCATATATCCGAACTTTGAATCTTGTATCACCTTCTTTCCGGATCTCTCTTCCTCTAAACTAACAGAAAATTTTGATAGCTCTTCCAGCTTTGTCTTCAATTGTAATCAATTTGAACAATCTGGCACCTCCATATGTCATCGACCTCTCCATTTTCGATGTTGTAATTGTGATCAAGTTTGGTTGGTTAAAAACTTAGTTCATTTTCTCGGTGTAATCCAAACCCTTTAAGCCGAGTTAAATGCTATGTATAATCTACGGGTTCAACTGAGCCCAACATTTTTACACACGTAGCATAGATATATATGTGAGAGATCACTAAAGTATTTAACAAAAATTTTAAACAAATTTTAAAATCTGAAACTGCAAAAGTGCATTGTATTTAGTAGTGAGAATATAAAGATTGAATGATCAAGTTTAAATCAAGGATCTCCCTATGCCTTTAATAGCTTTGCCATTTTCATCACAGATAAAACTTGGTATTTTCTGCTTTCTTTAATGAGTAGTTTGACCCTGAACAAGTTGGTTAAAGTTATAATCTTAAATCAACATCCGTATAATCTGTTGAAAAAAACCTATATGGGACAAGTGAATGGATAATCTGTCCAAACTCCCAGCAAAACTGTATTCTTCCTCAACCCGTGATTCTAGTGGTCCGGCAGCACAAGGGCTTCACTCATATGCCTATTTCCTATTTCAGTACGCTATCTACCTCTATTTTCATTGGAAATCAGAAAAGCAGCAGGGTGCTCCCAAGCTAGGCACCTTCAAGCCTGCTGACAGTCTCCATTTTTAACTGCCTTGTAAGCTACATGGGCTAGCCTACTCAATGATCAAAATATCCTACCAAATGTTTTATCTGGTTTTTGGTGCTTCTCAAGTTAAAGAACTTTAGGAACATTGTCACTCTGGCCTGAATCTTATCATGTTAAATTATGTTTTTAGGCTAATTCATAGACTTTAGACACTGATGAGTATTAGGAAGTTAGAACTACACTTTCCTGCAGTTGATGTAGAAAGGTGATTCACGTATATGTAGGTGTGGTGGTGTTATGGGGAAGTATGCTGCCGGAGAATTAAAGCCGCCATCAACTGGTATGTGCATTTCCTTTCTTGAAATATTTATGTCTAGGAATATTCTTGAATATTTCTTGAACTAAAGCTGCCATCAACTGGTGTGAATACTTGCTGATAAGGTGTTTTATGAATGTATCTCTTGAATGCTAGAAGTCTTCTCAGACCTTTGCTAATAAAACCTGAGAATAGCTTATTGACGTTCTTTTTATTACCACATCTGTTGTCATTGCCTAGTTAAATTGTCTCGTTATTCATGTTTAAGGAGCTTATTGGAAATTTAGTCTATATTGATTCCGGAGTTCTAGTTTACTGTTATGTTATCTCAGCATTATTTCTAAGTAGTCTCTTACTATATATCCTGGAGTCCAATATGATGTCTCCTCTCCCGCTCTCTATGCTACTAGCATTGCTCCATCAAGGTGACAACGCATCAATTTTGTATCAATTCATATCAGATGTAAAAAGGCCCAAAAATTTACTAAAGTTTCAATAAATAGGCCTTGGACAGGAAAATACCAAGTCAATAGCTTTCTAGACACTGAAATCCCGTGTAATTTCACTCCATCGTCATTCTTCCGGTGGAAGATATATTTGTAATGATATATAATGTCTTACTTTGGCACTTTTATTTTATTTTGATAACAATGATGATATGAGTTGAGCTAAATGAAAGGAATGAGGATTCATATCGCCGACCCCAACTTGTTTGGGATTGAGGCGTAGTTGTTTTTGTTGTTGGTGTTGTTGTGATGTTTTACGTTTACTTTCCATAGTCTGTACTCTCCAAGTCTTGCTTCATAGCTTTTACTTCTTGATAACCCCCTTGCTGGTTTTGTTATTTAACACAATATTATTTTGTATAGCATTGATTAGTTCATTCATAACTAAGATAAAAATGAAGGGTTAAACGCAGGTCCATAGATGAGGCTTCTGAGAGAGTTTGCAAGCAACTTGGAAATAAAGTTTGCCTGGGACTGCTACTCAGAGTATAGCTAGATAACACCAGAAATAACTGAAAATGAATAGGTGGTGTCTCAAGCATGGTTCAATTGCAGTGATGATCAAAAATCACTGAAAAGTGATTGGAATAGTGACAAGATAGAGCTGGATGTAAGTTAGAAATCTATCAGAAAACCACCAAAAACCTACTGGAATTTTTTTTGAAGTTAGATAGAGCAGTTTGTATGCCTCAGTTGACTCCAAAAGTGAAAGAGACTCCAACCACAGATCATTGAAATTTGAAAATTTTCACCAGAAAGGAGATTGACTCATTCAGACTAGGGTTCCATACTTGGAGGGATGTGTGAGATCAAAGCCTGAGTCAATCACCAAGAAGCCAGAAAATTGGACTGAAGCTTGTAGGATAGGGTACACATGCGATGTCAGGAGAGCGTGGCATCAGATTTTCTGAGATCCAAACATGACTTAGCTTCAAGTGACTGCACAGCTTCTCAGGTTCTGTTCGTACTCCTGGTCCTATAGCTGGTGCTAGTTTATATGCACAACACTCACAAAAGTAAGAAGATCCTGGACATTTCGGTGATTGCTGGAAAACCATGTTGACGATCTTTTTCTCTCTTACACGTCACTGGTGACCGCACAGCTCATAGCTAGAGTTTAGTTCTCACATTTGTTCTGAGACCATATGAAAAGTATGAGAGAATTGCAAGGATGTATGACACTAATGTCTTACGCATGAATCCTTTAACAGCCACACTATACATTTTGTATATTTACATTTGCTCGATATGGGAGACTTACACTTGCAACTCTGTATAACACTCGAGTGTAACTTTTCACATTTTAGTTATATCTAAAACAGTTACCTGATTAATGGGGCATGTAGAACAATCCTTTTCTCCTTCCTGTTTATTGGAGGCCACACTTGCTTCCCGTCTCCAGTTATCCTTGTGACACAAGATATCAGGTACCTCATAGAGAGAAGGATACAACCAATTTCTTGGTAGAAAATCTAACCTCTTTCCATATATGAAAGTTCACAGTGCCGGTTGTATGAATTATTATATATGTTTCATAATATATTTGCATTCTTTCCTTGCAATTCTTTTTTGTATCCATCCTATTACACCAATAAATTTACTTTCATATGGAATTATGTGATAGTATTCCGAAAGAATGTTCATATTTTAGAATTGTGATATACTTTATTGACTTTAGATTTTATCGTAGCTTCTTCTCGTGGCTCTGGAAAGCATCCTCAGTTAATCCCTTCAACTCCGAGGTGGGCAGTTGCTAATGGTGCTGGTGTTATTTTAAGTGTTTGTGATGAAGAAGTTGCTCGTTATGAGACAGCTACCTTGACTGCAGTGGCCGTCCCTGCTCTTCTGCTTCCACCTCCCACAACACCCATGGATGAGCATCTTGTTGCAGGGCTACCAGCACTTGAGCCGTATGCACGATTGTTTCATCGGTAAGAGCATTGGTCATCTTATCTTTTAGGGCTTTTGGTATAGGAAAGTTACTTTTAACTTGTGTTTCTGGACTAGATACTATGCAATTGCTACTCCAAGTGCGACCCAGAGGCTTCTTCTTGGACTTTTAGAAGCTCCACCGTCATGGGCTCCAGATGCACTTGATGCTGCTGTTCAACTAGTGGAACTTCTTCGAGCAGCTGAAGATTATGCTTCTGGCTTGCGGGTATGTTATAAAATTTCAAACAGAGTAGTTTGAACAAGCTCTTGGTGAGTGTTTGAATGTGTTGGCCATCTTTATCATTTACTCGGCTTTTCTTTTGAGGTTTCTATGTACAGTATGCTGACACTTTTGAACTATCATGATCTATTGGGCACACGATTGAACTGTTTACGATATGAATTGAGTGGTGTTACATCTTAAGCACTATGTGATGTTTCTACCAGCATCATTAATCTTCTACACATGTCACCACTCTAATGCAGGTTTATACACTTCATCCAAATCTAGACTTTTCTTAGCTTCACTAACTTCCGTAAAAATTACGGAGACAACTTCTGCAAAGGATTCTTGTTTTAATAGGTTTACAAGAAGTGCGTAAATCCCATCCTAGTTGATCTTTTATTTTACTCTACTCCCCCATAGCATAAACAACTTAGGCTCACCAAAGTTGGTAGTGCTTTAGCTTACACATGAAAATTTCTAAGCTGATCTATGATGATATGAGCAGTTCTTGAGGAAGAACCTAGAATTGACGAGATAATGGCCAGACTCGAGAAGGCAGTGCAGGGTTGTTTCCAAATTTTAAACGGGGCCATTCTTTTTGGAACATACCAGAAAAGAAATAGGTTCATATAAACTGGAATAAAAGGGAGTTTTGAGCTAAACAAGAGGCTCAAGGGGAAAATGAACTTGAAGCTTCTTAGCTAATTGCTTAAGCTTTTAGATGAGATGATAACACAATTTAATAATGCAAATATAGTCCCGGGTTCAAGTGCCACCGCCCCATTATGAAAAAGTATTTCTACATGCTTTGCCCGAAAAAAAAAAATCAAAGCATGCAAGTGAAGGAACGTGTTAAAGGCATAATTGAGTAAATAGAAGTGTCTCCTCTCTAATAACTTAAGCTTTTAAATAAAGTAACCATACAGTTGAGGAGGTGTCTTGGAATTTGGACAAGAGAACTGTTTGAAAAAAATGGAAGAATTTTTGGAAAAAAGTGTTTGGCTAAAGTCTTTTCAAAAAAAAAATGGCGGAGAAGTGCGTCACTTTTTGAATCATTAAATCTTCTTCCACTCTCAAAACATCTCACAAAACTTTATCAAAGTACAATTATCGATTGGCCTTTGGATGGTCCCACCACCCTTAATGGTATATTAGCAGTAACGGTTCTGATGTCTGAGTTGTTTGTCCTAACACAGTAAGTGACTGAACTCAGAGGTTCATTTTAGTGGAAGTTATTTATCAAAAAGAAGAAACAAAGTGAAATCAGAAGGTCGAGGCCCTGGTATTTGCTCCACCCTTGTTTTTTACGCACTCATTAAGAGAGGGAAAACAAATACTATGTGGAAATAATTTAACTTAAACTTCCAATTGTGCCCTCGGTGAAAAGCTTTTATAGCCACACAAATACTCTGCCATGTTTACACCACAAGTTTCAAAAGAATTATAGCCACATAAATGTTTTGTTTAGGACCACAAGTTTCAAAATTCTTAATTTCTTTCTTAAACTCCTGCCCAGTCAAATAAGTTCATATAAATTAGAACGGAGGTAGTATTAGTTTACTATTCCAACTTCATTTTCGAGCATATCAGAGGAAACAAATAGCTCTGTTCACCTTTTTCCTATTTTTTCCCTTTTTCTTGTTTGCCTTACTCCCTCTTCCTTTCCCTACTTCCCAGAGCCTATAGCTATGAGGCTTCGAATTCATATTTCAAGGGCTAGATGCTAGTTATGGAGGTTTCTTGAAGTTACCTGAGGCTCGGTAAAGCCCTAAGTCAGATTTGAATACCTGCAATTTCTAGATCAATATCAGCTTCAGCTAAATAGGTCATTTTTGTATACTTGGAATGTCAAGAATTTTAAATTGATGCTTCGGCTCCAAAAGTTTTTGAAAAAGATCAGTGAAGACAAGGGTCGTGACATCAGGCTCTTCTTGCAGACTAATGTTCCTTTGGCAGTCTTTATCTGGAGGATGTTCTGTACCCAAAGAATAACCAATGAATGAGGATTCATTGTATTTAATTTCAAAAAAGCAATGGTTTACTGACTGTTGAATCTCTACACAGAAGATTAAGATGAATTTATTCTTCTTTTTAGTTTTTGGTGTAAATAAGAATACATTGATGACCAGGATTCAATCATAGAAATCTTGGACTCCTTATGAGAAGAACAAGGATGTTTTGTTTTTGTTTTTGTCATAGCTCTTCATGATGTACATTCTGGCTCCCAGCACAAATTTTGTTCTGATGATTTAATAAATATATTAGATATGTTATTCAAAAAAAAAAAAAAAACTTAGAGCTCAGAATTAAATAGTGCCATGGGGCGAAAGGCCTAGGGTTTTGAGCAGCCATGGATGCTGTCGTCTCTCCCCAGCCTCAAGCTGTGGGAGAGCCCATCCAAATCAGTGCAGAAACACGCCCAAAAAGCAATACAAAGCAGTCATATTTATCGCAGCTACAAGGAAAGCATTCTGCCGCAAATCGTCAAAACTCGAGCTATGTCCAGTCACGTTTGAACATGGTGAACCTACTGTGGAATTCACCATTGAAGAGGTAAATGCATTCACCATCGAAGAAGGTTTACATCAAGCAGTCATCCTCAAGTTCTCGTATGGAAAACCTGATCTTCAGGAGTTGCGACAATTGATACCCAAACAATTTGATGTCAAAGGCTACTGTAATATTGGACAATTGGAATATCGACATGTACTAGTAAGGTTTGATTTGTTTGAAGATTTTGTTCAAGTTTTATCTAGATCCACAGGTTATGTTAAATCGAAGGGCGATGAGTTTTTCTTTAGATCGTTCCCATGGACAATTGGTTTTAATCCGCGAGAAGAAACTCCAAAGTCAGTTGTTTGGATTTCCTTTCCTGATTTACCTGCAAATTTCTTTGCCAAGAAGTCTCTAATGTCCATAGCTTCAGCAGTTGGCAAACCTTTAGCAGTGGACAAAGCGACACAAGATAGAACTCGACCAAGTACGGCCAGAGTTAAGGTGTTACTTGATTTACTGGCCAAACATCCTATGCGAGTTAGGATAAATATTGTGGATAAAAATTCTGGGAAGTTAGTTGAACATTATCAAGAGATTATGTATGATAATCTCCCAAAATATTGCACCTGCTGTAATCATCAAGGACATGACGTAAAATCGTGTCGTTGGAGGATGGAGAAAACTAACGAAGAAGTTGCGTCAGTGGTTGAAATTGAAGGGCTGGGCAGTATTGAGAAATTAGAAGGTGATGCTAGGGAGTTTCTCAATACTAAAAGGGCAGAACAATTGGTCGATGAAGCAGCAAAGATGAAAGTAGTCGAGCAGCAGCTGCTGCTAACTGACTTTGAAAAACAAGTTGGATCAAAAGATGTTAATGGCCAAGCTAATGTAATGAAAGCTGTAACAGGGGCATTGAAAGATGCTACTGATCATGCAAAGCAGACTGTCAATGTAGAGGCTAAATTTCCAAACGCACAAGCTGAAAGGGAGCAGGGATTTGAGCAGGGTAGTCTGGCACAGGTAAATACTGTTGTGCCTGTTACACCTGTGGGGAAAGCAGTAGTAAAAGGTGCTGAAGGTTTTGATCAATTCGGGACTGCTGCAATGTTGAAAAAACATGTTGATATTGATGCTGTAAATGGTGCAGCTGCTGTCCCTGCTGCTACAGCATTGGCAATACATAAGTCTGTGACTACAGATAATGCTATTTTGTCCAGTGATCCTGTGCCTGATCGTGCTGCAGCAGGGGCTACTAAAGGACCAGGGGATAGGCAAAGATTTGATGAAGTTGGGCATCGAACACCTAGTGCACATGTGCTTACTACTGGTGTTATAACACCATTAGTAGCAGCTTTTGATCATGAACAAATTTTAACTCCAACAGGTATGGCATCAGCTCATGGGGGTTCGCTGCAGCAGGATATCCAAAAAGCAACTTCTGTTGCTACTAGTGCAATGGCTAGTAGAACTACAGCAGCAAATGGATCTGCTAACGTTGGTGCAACAGCTATGCAGGCAAATGCTACTGCTGGTGTTGGATTAGATATTACAGGCTTTAAACGTGAGGCAACACCAAGAACCAGCCATCCAAAAACACCACAAAGTGTACAACAAAAGCAGAAATCAGAAGTTTCAGATGCACCAGTAAATGGCTCAAATCGAATGATGCCAAGGAGTAAAGCCTGGGCAGATCGAGCTGAGTATGAAGAAGAGGAGCATTGGGAAAATAGTGTGGATGAAGAGCTTGATGATTCCATTGAACAACAATCTGGGCAGCAGCAGCGACGCAGTCAAGAAGCTTCTTATGCTCATGATCATTCCCCTGGAATGCAACAACAGCGTGCACGCACTCAATGTGATGCACTACTGCATCCAAATGCAGGACAGAAGCAACATTTTCCTACTAGCTTCATGACTGGACAGCAGAAGCAGACTACAGGCAGTCTACAGATTGAAACGAGCACAGTGGTTACTAGCTCGAAGGCAAAGGCAGCAAACAAGAAATCTGGAAGGCAGAAGCAGCAAATTGTGAACACTCCTACTGCTATTTGTGATCGACATGAAGCAGCACCAAATCCGGGACAGCAACAGCTAATTGAAAACAGTCCACAGTCAGTAATTCAGGTGCCAAAAGATGGACAGCAACACAAGGATAGAGTTTGGCTCGATGCGATGCAGCAGCGAAATGGCACAAATGTACCTGAAGCCAACTCGATTGTAGTGCTAGACGCAAATCAATCTGGGCAGCAACAGCTTGATCCAAACAATTCACCTGTTATACATACTTATGGTCAAAAAGCAACAACAATGTCCAAATTGGCATCGACTTCGACATATGCTGGACAGCAACAACTTATTCCAGCTGATAGTGGTCATCGACAAGTCACAGCACCAACATCTGGACAGAAGCAAATTGCTACAACCAGTCAAGTTATGTCAGACGATGAGAGAATTTATTTGGAATCAATGCTGAGTGCCAATGCTCCTCAATCTGTGAATTTGGGGATACACTTGAATTTAGCAAGAGAAGACGATCCAATTTTTGCACTGTCTAGGCAACAGGATGTATCACCCTCGCGCATCGGACCAAATCACAACATTCGTATAAGAGATAAAAGCTGGGAAGGCAAGGTGAGTGATGAAGGAATTGTTAGGCGACCTCCAATGAGAGTTGCCAAATAAAAGCAGGATGCCTCAACTACTTCTACGAGGTCCAACCGTTCAAAAAGGAAATGATGATTTTTGAATACATTTTGCACACGGTTGAGGGAATCAACAAAGAATTACAAATTGAAGATTTTACAAGTTTGGAAAAGAAGGGACAAGAATCAAATGGGTACTACATTTTATTTTACCACGTTCTTAGTATCCTCATCTGTAATATCATCACAGAGTATGTTATAAACTCTCTGATGATCATAGAATATTTGATCCTTTCAAGTTCATATTTTTTACATGCTTGTTAGTTCGCGAGGCTATTGTATGCCTCAATAGGATTAGTAAGGTAAGGTTTAGCCCGGTTTGTGTTGCCTTGGTCCTATGCCTTTGAAAATTATCCACACGCTATGAGATTATATGCCCTCGTGAGACGTTGCCGACAGCTACATCATGAATCCTCTACATGAGGCTGTCATCATAAGGCAGTGTGAGGCGCAGAGGAGTGATTATATAGCCAAGGCATTTGTGTAACAATACCGGTGTTATTGTCCCCCTTATTTCTACTCTTCCTAATTGTTGTATTTTTATTTTTATTTTATTAATAAAAAATTAGCCCTAGGCGCTTGCCTAGCGGATGGCTAAAAAAAATATATATATATATAAAAAAAAAATAGTGCCATGAACAATATTTGATTGCTGAACTTGGAGGATCAGAAATACTGTATTGTTTTATTTATAGGCCGAATATTCGAGTTTCTGTTTTCAAGGCTCATAGCCTTGTATCGTCTACCATAATTTCTTTAGATCCTTGCCATGTAGGATGGTCCTACGTATACCAAACAGACCCTATATTTTGTGGTAAAATTCTGTCACATCCCTTAATCCTGCATCCAAAAGGGGGTTTGTACCATGATGTGCGGACATTACATGATATTGTTTCCGTTCTTTCATCTCTCCAAGTCGTTGCTTAATATGCCTACAGTCTTTAGATGCATCACATAGAGCCATTTTGTAATGACTGACCTTCTTGCACATTGCCAGTTCTTTAATTCTTTTTCTCAGCTTGCTATGAAGTCCTTTGCATAAATTATGAACTCTTGTATGTTCACCACCAAAAGATATTCAATTAACTATGGAAGTCTACATATCAAATCCTAGGATAGCTGCTTTAATACTCCACTAACTGAAGTTTGTCCTGTCTTAATTGTTATTGATTTCAATTTACATGTAGAATTTCTAACCTTCTATGCATTGATGAAGCTTCCTAGGAATTGGATGCATTTGCATTTCTTGCGTGCAATTGGAATTGCAATGTCCATGAGAGCAGGCATTGCTGCAGATGCTGCAGCTGCTTTACTTTTCCGAATACTTTCACAACCTGCTCTGCTCTTTCCTCCATTAAGACAAGTTGAAGGAATTGAAGTTCAACTCGAACAGGTATAGCCACTTGAGTGTATTATTTGTGATAAAATTCCATTCTTTCTGCAGAATTCTTGAAATTTATCCAGTAGTTGTTGTGATAGTGACTACCTATCACTCATGAAATTTTGTTCTTCAGAGAGAAGTACCTGCAGCAGAAGCCACAGTTGAAGCCACTGCACAAGGGATTGCATCAATGCTTTGTGCACATGGGCCTGAGGTTGAATGGAGAATATGTACCATATGGGAAGCTGCATATGGCTTGATTCCTTTAAGTTCATCAGCTGTTGATCTTCCTGAAATTATAGTTGCGACCCCTCTGCAACCGCCCAATTTATCGTGGAACCTGTATATACCACTACTTAAGGTTCTTGAGTATCTTCCTCGTGGGAGTCCATCTGAAACTTGTCTCATGAAAATATTTGCTGCTACAGTTGAAGCAATTCTTCAGAGAACGTTCCCACCTGAGTCCTCCAAAGAAGAAATCAGGAAAACCAGATATGTTTTTGGCTCTGCCTCCAAAAACCTTGCCGTGGCAGAATTGCGAACAATGGTTCATTCATTATTCTTGGAGTCATGTGCTTCTGTAGAGCTTTCTTCTCGCCTTCTTTTTGTTGTCTTAACTGTATGCGTCAGTCATGAAGCAAAAACAAATGGGAGCAGAAGACCTGTAGGGAAAGATTCTTACCGACCTTGTGAAATGGGGATAGACTCGCTGGAAACCAGTGGAAAACAGAAAGAAAAAGGAACTAAGAAAGTGAAAAAGCAAGGACCTGTTTCAACGTTTGATTCTTATGTTCTTGCTGCTATCTGTGCTCTTTCATTTGAACTTCAGCTCTTCCCTTTGATTTCAAGAGGGACTAATTATTCAGATTCAAAAACCATCCTCGATGCTGCAAAATGTGCCAATGATTCGTCTATTGAGTTAAGAAACGGGATTCAGTCTGCTGTCTGTCATACTCGGAGGATATTGGCAATTCTGGAGGCTCTTTTCTCTTTGAAACCATCATCTGTTGGCACTTCTTGGAGTTACAGCTCAAATGAGATAGTTGCTGCAGCTATGGTTGCGGCTCATATTTCTGATCTGTTTAGACGTTCCAAGGCTTGCACACAGGCTCTTTCGATCTTAATACGGTGTAAGTGGGATAATGAAATCAACTCCAGAGCGTCTTCACTATATAACCTCATTGATATTCATAGCAAAGTTGTTGCATCAATTGTTGACAAGGCCGAACCATTGGAAGCACACCTAATACCTGCACCTGTTCTTAAGAAAAGAACCTCGTGCTTGAATGGGAAAAAACATAATAAATATAGCAATTGTAATTGCTTAACTGCAGAACAGTCATTGTTGCTCGAGTGCAAAGACTCAACCGACTGTAAGACCTTAACTATGAGTGAGAAAGTTCTACACTCAAGCGAGGTTGCACAAAGCACCACCGGTAAAGGGATCGTAAGTTTCCCTATAGATGCTTCGGATTTGGCCAACTTTCTAACAATGGACAGGCATATAGGATTTAATTGCAATGCACCAGATCTTATAAAGTCGGTACTCACGGAGAAACAAGAACTATGTTTTTCTGTTATCTCATTGCTGTGGCACAAGTTAATTGCATCACCTGAAACACAACCGAGTGCAGAAAGCACTTCCGCTCAGCAGGGATGGAGACAGGTATCTACCACATTACTTCATGATATTGATTATATATTGTAGCAGTTGAAATAAAACATACCTGAAAGCATATTTATGGTTAGTGCAATGCCAGAGCTTGTTATCACATGGTATTTTTGAACTTGGCTATCCCACGACCATTTTCACTTGGAGTTTCAAATAGTTGGTCGGCCCGTAGTTTTGGCATCAAAAATTTGAAGACAGTGTGAAGAGTATAGGCAAACCATAAAATCTGACCTTATCAGAAAAAAAAAGAGTGTAGGCAACCCCCAGTGCTGCATTTTAAGGAGATCATTAACCCTAGAAGCTTGGGAAATGTGTTTGAATTTCCTTCTTTATGTGTTTTAACGCTACATTCTTTTCCTCCCCCTCACCCCCTTCCGCATGGAGCTTTCTTGATAGGAAAATTCTATTTGCAATCTGTTGGCTGTAAACTGTAACAGTTTGGAGAGGCAATTGAAACTTCACGTTCCTAGAACTTGTTTATGCTTTGGGGAGAAGTTCTACTCTTTCCACTCTCATGGTTTGACAAAAGGAAGTGGAGGAAGAACGGGTGGAGAAATAACTTACGTGGCCCACCAATTTTTTCTCCCCAATCCTCTCATATTCTTCCCTCGTAGCTTTCCTTTCTATCTTTTCCCTAGTTTTCAAGCATAGGTAAGATCATGTTAAGGTAAATGGAGAATAATAGTGGAAGATGAACTCCAACTCTATTGTCGGGCAAAGTTGTAAGAGCAAAATATGGAGTGTCGAAAATACTTAAGGAAAGAACAACGATTTCAAGACAGCTAAGGATGCAAGGTCTATCTTTATAAGGTGGTATAAAATAGGGAATATCATGGGGGGGGGGGAGGGGGGGGAGTTGGTTATACCAAGAAAATTAAAGATGATGTTTTATGTCTGAGTTACAGTTGTTTATAGCACCAAAGTGCTTATCAATTTTTCTGTACATTTCTCCCTTAAAAAACAGTAAGAGACATCTTCTGAACTAAGTAAAATTTTGGTTAGAAACATCGGCTTTCATGAAATTAGTACCTTGCCGTTTTTTTGTGTGTGTGTCAGTGTGTGTGTGTAACATTTCCCTATAGGTATTATTAACATATGTTACACTGAAGAATATTAATTTGTAAGTCTGAAGAATTCAAATTCATCAAACAATTCAAATGCAAAACTATAATTTTCCATGACTATATTCTATGTACAACCAAACCATCTCTTCTAGAAAGGGATGACGGATGGAAAGATAGTTTCCCAGTTACCTACTCAAAAGATAGATGCGAGTAAAACTCGTCCTCCATTTCATACCTCAGTCCGGTGCCTATGTGACAACACATGGTTCTAGTATTATGTCTTCCACTATTATGACTTACAAAATACTATTTTAAATTCCCTATTTGGGTTTGGACCTGAATTTCACTTGGAAAGAAAGTTGAGATTTTGTGGGTGAAAATCATTACGTGCACTAGTACATTCAAATTTGTACTTATTCGGAGTAGCTTTTACCAAAAAGCAGCTTTTGCAATAGTACCTTCTACAATATAAGTTGCTTATTAGCTTTCACATGTTTTACAGGTCGTTGACGCACTATGCAACGTCGTATCAGCATTGCCTGCAAAAGCTGCAACAGCCATTGTTCTTCAGGTCCAGATTTCGCTTTTTTTGAACTCGATGATAACAAGAATATGAACTTTTCTTTTGAAAGATCCGTTAGATTCTTCACTATTTCTGTTAATTGAGTCCGTAAGGCTTTCACAGATGTACATGCTTTAAAATTTTGTATTTATGTCCATAATTTGTGGCCACATGTTTATAGAAGATATACATTTTAGATGTTCTTTGGTATGGGGTACTTCTCTGCCTTGTGAAATTTCTGACTTGCATCTTTAATCATCTTGTATCTTTTTCACCATATATTTTTAGTCACTTTCCTTGCTTCGTTTGCTTGTCAGGCGGACAAGGAATTACAACCATGGATTGCCAAAGATGATGATCTTGGCCAGAATATGTGGAGGATAAACCAACGAATAGTGAAATTGATCGCTGAACTAATGAGGAATCATGATACACCAGAATCTTTGGTAATTCTGGCTAGCGCACCGGACCTCCTTTTACGGGCGACAGATGGGATGCTTGTCGACGGAGAAGCGTGCACCTTGCCACAGCTAGAGGTAATAACATCTTCAGTTCAAACATTTATCATTTCTCATTGAAGTAAATATTTGATTCAGTAAGCGAGGACTTTACATATACTCTGAAGTTCCAAGTAATATGTCGTGTCTGAATGACAATTAATTGATCATCACATTCTATTTCCTTTTTTTTCCTTAATAAACTTGCATGCTTGCAACTAAATACTATCGAGCAGCTTCTGGAAGTGACAGCTAGAGCAGTACAACCAGTGCTTGAGTGGGGAGAATCTGGATTGGCAATCGCTGACGGTCTGTCAAACTTGTTAAAGGTATATGTCCTAAGTGAGTAAAATGATAAGTATTACATTTCTTATCACTTTTAAAATGAGAAATATACTTAAGGTACCAGCACTTACTAGAGTCCTTTGTCAATACATTTCAGTGTCGCTTACCGGCCACAGTTCGTTGTATTTCTCATCCAAGTGCTCTCGTACGTGCTCTCAGCACGTCAGTTCTTCGCGTCATCATGCATGCTGGATCAATAAAATCTAGTGCAAAACGAGCAGATGTAAACGGAATCCACGCTCCTGCATATAAGTACTTAAGCATTGGCATTATTGATTGGCGAGCGGATATTGAAAAGTGTTTGACATGGGAAGCTAACAGCCGAATTGAAAATGGGATGTGTACTAAATTTCTTGATATGGCTGCTAAGGAATTAGGCTGTACTATATGCATATGATCTAACTTAATACAATGGGGGCCTATATATTAGTTATCTTCCCATGCTTTGCCACATGAAATTCACAAGATTAGAAAGTGACTATCTATTGGCATGAGGATGGAGAAAGGGCAGAAACATATAGAATGAATGAGCTTTAGTTACACAGTCAGGAAATGAGATTAGTGTCCTTTCGCACATCCATTATTTGGTGTACGCTAGATAGTCCTTCTCTGGTTGTATTTTTTTTTTATTTTGGTTCAGTTTATGTTTGATGTACACCTGAATATGAACTTTATTGTAAAAATAGGATCTGTAATTGGTTTAATATTCAGTGTGACTTAAAAAAAGGGGTGGCTCCGCTTTGGGACCTAAGTCACCTCCTTGTAATAATCATGTCTGGTTTCTTGATAGTTTATTCAGCAAGTTGATGGTCTTTCTTATTTCAACCTTAGGGTAAATAATTTTAGTAATAATAAATATATCTCCTACTTACCAGTAATATACCAAAAAGTGAAGAATTTACGACATAATATGATTTTTTTTAAGTACTGTTTTCGGAACTTCCATTAGGTTGGGGAAAGTTTCGAATTCTCATAATTTTCCTCCATCTTGACCTAAGTGAATACAAATGAAAATGATGGCTTTACTACAAATTTGATTGTGAAACACATTATTTTTGCTGTTTTTTTTTCTCTCTTCTCCCCCCCCCCCCCCCTTCTAACTAGTAAGGAGTGGGAGCTGGTTTTAACACTGGGTACAAGTTTGCACTTCAGAAGTAGTAATACGTCACAATCCTAACGAGAATCAAACACAATTTATAAATTATAATGATAACGAACATACCTTCCCGTCAAGACGTGCTCCTAGTTACTTGCTAGACAAAGATTTTCTTTTGAAAAATTTGACTTAATTTTGCCTGACTTCTAAATCTAAAATCAAGGAGGCCATGAGTGATAGGATGTAAATCACTTCAGAAAAACTTCAAGGCTTGAATAACTTTTCTGATAAATTATTCTATGTATTCTGCGTTTAATAAAACCCTTTAAATATTCTCTTTTATACTTATTTCTCATTATCAACCAAATTACTCCCTTACTAAGAAAAATTTGTATCTTTGATTCTTGGGCTTATATTCGTAAAAATAGCACGGTATAGCCAGTTTTCGAACTGGTTATTCAAAAGTAGCCAGCGTTTACGAAGTTAATGAAAAATAGCCATTATTTTGTTGCAACAGAGACCGGTCCAACATAATATACTGGAGTTCGGTGCACCTGTGTATGACCTCCAACATATTATGCTAGACCGGTATATTTTGCTGACTCCAGTATAATATACTGGAGACTGGAGCACCGATGCTCCAAACTCCAGTATACTATACAGGACAAATATACTTCCTGGAACTCCAGTATATTATGCTGGAGTTCAAGCATACTTATGCTGGAACTCCAGTATAATATACTGGCGTATTTTCCGGGTTTTGAACAGTGTTTTCGCTCAGATTTATCTTTACACGAAAAGTGGCTAAATTTTGATTACTTTTGAAACTGAGCTATTTTTGAACGAGCAGTTGTAAATCTGGCTATTTTTGAATTTCTCCCCTTATATTCGGGTGAAGATGGCCTTTGAATTGCGAGGAACACATATTTTTTGTCGTTTCCATAAGGGTGAAATTCAAAAATAGCCAAATATACAATTAGGAATTGAAAATAACCACAATTTCAAAAGTAATCGAAATTGAATCTGAACAAAAATACTGTTAAAATCTGAATATATTCCAGCATAATATGCTGAAGTTCGATTTTTTTACATATGAGCTTCCAGCATGATATGCTGGAATTTTATAATGTGTTGGAGTTCCATCATAATATGCTGGAAGTTTATATGCTTGAGCTCCATAATCCCATATATTACGCTCGAACTTTCCATGTCCCGAAGTTCTAACATAATATGTTGGAAGTTTATACGCAGTAGCTCCATAATCTCGCATATTATGCTGGAACTTTTTGTGTTTCAGCAAAATAATGGATATTTTTCAATAATTTTGCAAACGCTGTCTATTTTTCGATTACTAATCCGAAAAATTATTAGCTCATGCTATTTTGACGAATTTTAAGTTGTTAGTATTGTCCCTTGATTGTGCCATACAAAATACTTTTAACTTTAAAGTTCTGCCCAAATGGAGAAAAGTGCCATATTTTTGGGTAAAAATTGCATGGGGGCGCCCCTTTTTAACCTGTAGCCATTTTGTCTTTCTGTTTTCACCCGTACCTGTTTTTTTGTTAAAAGTCTTTTAAAGACTATTTTGCCCTTCTTTATTAAAAGACTACTTTCTCTCCAAGTATACGCTAGTTCTCTACTGTCTCTGTCTCTCTCTCCCGTTATTCGCGTTTTTTGATTTGTTCTTCTCTGAAATCAAACGGTTTTCGTCGTTGTTTTGATTTTTCAACTGCTAGTCATCATTGTTCCTACATTACGATTTAATCACGGGTACATTGCATTAACTTTCTGGGTTTTATTTTACGATTTCTGGGTTTTATTTCTGGTTTTGGTTTTGATAGTCATGTATTTATGATTAAATAGTTTCTTAGGGTTTAGTTTGATAAGTGCATTAATTTTACTTTTACGATTGTATTTTTAGGTTTTTTGAACGAGTTTTTATTTTGTTGATGAGAATTCTATAAATTCTTCAGTGATTAGACGTCCAAATTTTTAAAAATTTTGAGAGTTAAATAGATGATATTATTAAAGTGATGATAACTTAGATAGGAGCTGAAGTTTTTTTTTCATGTTTTGACATTATTTTTGGATTTGAATTGTGTTTTGTTTTTTTGTAAAAACTACAGCATATTTTTTTGCTGAATGTTTTGTGTTTTGTAACTGGTGAACTTCAGTTTTAGGAGGGTGAACTTCAGCTCTAGAGCTGAAGTTTTTGTTTTATAACTGTCGAACTTCAGCTCTAGAGTTGAAGTTTTTGTTTTGTAATTGTCGAACTTCAGCTCTATAGTTAAAGTTTTTGTTTTATAATTGTCAAACTTCAGCCTTTTTAGAGATTGAAGTTTAACTGATCTTTTTGATAATGTCCTAATATTATTTTTTGTATGTTTTACTTTTTTTGAACAGATGGCACCTAAAGCACCTAAAGATCCTAATGCAGCTAAAGTACGCAAAGCAGCTAAAGCACCTAGACAACCTATAATACCCCCAGGTCCTTATGTCTCCTCCACCTACAAGACCAGGACAAAAATATTTTGAGTTTCGAGATTGGTTTAACTGTAAGGGTTACTAGAAGGGGAACCACGATTTGAAGAAATTAATTGCAACTTTCTTGACTCTTACACAATGGGATAAGCTTAATAATGGTACATTTCGATACATTATGGCTATGGAGAATTTCCAATGCAGCATGAAGTTGGTTCATTGTCTATGTCTTTCTCGAATATTCACCAATGATCGAGACTCCATTAGTTTCAAGATTTTTGGCCATGATGTTTCCTTCACCCTTGAAGATTTTCACATTATGTACGGTTTGCGGATTACAGCACATAATGTTGAAAAACCAATTAATCGAGAGAGCAATATTCTGAAGCGCTATTTTGGTAAGTCCAAGGGTGTGACTTTGAAGGATATTCGAGATTTTATGACTCGGAATGAAATTCCAAAGAATGTTGTGAATCACATACATGTATGCGAGAGCGATGATGATGTTATGAAGCTTATGAAAATTCTTATTGTAGAGTCTATTTTGTTTGGGAAAAAGACTGAGTCATCTGTGATGGAGGAGTATGCATCTATTGTTGAAGATGATAAGGTTTGTGTTGAATATCCTTGGGGTAATGTGGCTTATGAGAAGCTCATTTACTCACTGAAACATGCATTGGACAAGCAGAACAAATTACGTTCAACTGAGTATAAACTTGGTGGATTTTCATATCCGTTATGTGCTTGGTTCTATGAGCGCTTCCCAGATATTCGGGAGAAGTATATAAGAGAGGATGAGTACCTTGATACCCCTCAAGTTCCCAGGATGTTACGTTATGTATGTGTGGGATAGCCTAAATTTCCCGAACTTTTTGATCTGTTCAGTAGTCATGAAGTAAGTTACTTTTTTTGTCTTTGTGTTAATATGTTGACGTATTAGTTTTTTTCTTCTCATAATATACTTTTTTTATATTAAACAGAGATATCACAACTTTAGGGTATTGGATATAATTCCTACAGAAGAAGAATCGAATTCAGTGCCTTTAATTGAACAATTACCATGCAGCCGGTTTCTTTCAAAGGTACTTAACGCGGTTCCTTCAACTGGTGAATTACCACGTACTCTTAGTCTATCAAAAGAAGCGAATCGAACTCATGTTATTGGTGAATCACCACGTAGTCGGAGTCGATCAAAAGAAGCGAATCGAACTCCTTTTATTGGCGAATCATCTCGTACCCAGAGTCGTTCTAACCGTTCTACAACTGACTTTGATGACAATGAATTACTCGACACAATATGTTCTGTAAGTTTTGATCTGAAGTTTTTTGGTTTTGTTTTTGTAAAAGTATAACATGTTTTTAAGCTGAAGTTTTCTTCAATATCTAAATTTTTGTTGTGTGTCTATTCTAGAGGTTAACGATGGAGGTTCAAAGGCATGTAGAAAAAGAAAAAAGCACGATCGTGAAAGAAGTTTTCGATAAGTTTAAAAAGGATGAGCGATCTGCTATTATGGATGCGGTTTTTGTAAAAGTGAAGGTAACTAATTTATAGAGAAGTCTTTTTATTTCTGGTGATATTATTCAGATTAATCATTGTTAGTAATTTTTTTTCTAGGAATATTTCAATGAGAAGTTTGAACAGTTGTTTAAGATTGTCAACAAATCAAATGGAATGGACGATGGCAATTTTGATTTGAGTAACTATCGAGAATATGATAGGGTGAACGACTGTTACGAACATCCATAAGATATTAATGTTGTTGATGATACATTAGATAAAGTCGCAGATGTAAATGCTACACGTGAGGAATCGGCTTTTGAAGGCGATCAACATGTTCAAGAAAAAGTTGAAGAGGAACGTTCCAGTGCTGATAGATTGAGCAAAAATGGAAATGATGAAGAATAGTTATCAACTGAGAATGTTGGAAGCAAGCAAGTTGCAGATAATCAAGTTGTTTATATTGAAGAACATGCTGCTCATGATCCATCGCATAAAGTCGCAGATGATAATGCTACACGTAAGGAAGCGGCTGTTGAATGCGATGAACATGTTCAACAACAAGGTGCAGAGGAACAATCTAGTGTTTATAGATTGAGTAAAGATGGAAATGATGAAGAGTTAACAACTGAGAAAGGTGTAGATGATCAAGTTATTGGTACTGGAAAACATGCACCGAGTTGTGCTTTGGAAAGTGATATTGGAAAAGGCAATTTGTTTGGCGATGGAGATCAAGCACATGTTGGTAATTTAGAACTGAAAGCGAGTGATGTGTCTAGCACTATTAGGAAAGACAATCGGTTTGATGGAGCACTAGCTATTTTCATGGAAATTTTAGGTGGTGATATACAGGAAATTGTTACTACAGGTATAAAGTGTGAAGTTTATAATAGTTCAATGATACCTTAGATAGGAGCTGAAGTTTTGTTTCATGTTTTGTGTTTTTTTGTCATATATTTTTATGAACTTTAGCATTATTTTTGGATTTGAAATTGTGTTTTGTTTTTTGTAAAAACGACAGCATGTTTTTTGTTGAATGTTTTGTTTTGTAACTGGTGAACTTCAGCTCCAGAGCTAAAGTTTTTGTTTTGTAACTGTCGAACTTCAGCTCTAGAGCTGAAGTTTTTGTTTTGTAACTGTCGAAATTCAGCTCTAGAACTGAAGTTTTTGTTTTGTAACTGTCGAACTTCAGCTCTAGAGCTGAAGTTTTTGTTTTGTAACTGTCGAACTTCAGCCTTCTTAGAGTTGAAGTTTTTAACTGATTTTGTTGATAATATCCTGTAGTGAAATTTTCACTACAGGTATAAATTTTTTCTATATTATATATATATAGAAAAACTAGTTGATCTATTCCCCCTCTTTATGAATATGCAATGGAAGTTGAAACTAGTTGTGCTTCACTTGACACAACTCAAAAACTCTCTGAATTGAATGAAAGTAGTGTTGAGAAAAACCTTCCAGGAAATGCTCCAATGCTCCTCGCCGTTGGCGCAAAGTTGAATGAAGTTGTAATTGTTTATATCAACAAAGGCATGCAGCTTGGGGAAACCACAGCGGAAGACAAACGTCAAGGTATTCTATAGATCATGAATTTATTGCATTTGATGCAAGTATATTTTTTACAATTTGAAATTTTGCATACTTTATTTTTTTTATTTTGTTTTTGAATGATTTTTCAGAAAGACTCGAGGCAGCTCAAAAATAATTTGGTGAGCTTGTGCAGCTATATCAAAAAGAAGAAATACATATATTCACACTTGTTGGCTCACAGACAGGTGTGAAGTGTATTGGTATTATTTTATAAAATTTAGTCAGTATTATTTAGTTTTTTTTTGCATGAAGATACAAGCATATCTAAAGGTAAAGGAAGTGAATCTGTTGGAATGCAAACACCATCTATGCCTCAACACTTAGACTAGGTAGTTATTTTCTGCAATTCGATTACAAGCTATTTTCTTGCCTAATGTGTTTTTGTATCAGTTTTATTTATGTTTATATTTTCCTTGTTTTTGCAGATCTCATCTGATGCATCGCAACTTCTTCCAAATCCTAAGAGAAGGAAGATTTCCAGTTCTCCTATGTGTGAGACCAGTGATATCCCCAACTTCAATATATGTTCATTTTCGCTGGACAATACACAAGGGACTGATTCAGAAGGTAATTCTGCTGTTGTTGTTGTTCGTTAAGAGAGACAAGAACGTCGTGAACAGTAGAGAGTTGGTCAAGTATCTGCCACTATGGCTGTGGTTTCTCCCCCTATTGGTGAACAACAGCAGTTAGTTGTGATGGAACAGCAGGAAGAGCAAGCAAAAGGAAAACCAGATAAAAAAGGAAAAAGGATTCGTATGGAGAGTATTTGGTTGAGATCTCTTTACGTAGTTCATAAACGAAAGAAAAGAGAGCAAGATTGGAAAGTAGGAAATAATACACGAAGGTGTCCCTTCCATTATGTTAATCAAGACAGCGGATTGATGCAAATATTTACAGAGTGGTTGGAGATGGATGCCAGTGAATATGATTCCAATCCATTCAGATTAGCTTGAATTGATATTCGAAAATCATTCTTTACCGAGCTTATGGATCCTAACTTTGATCTTGCGGATGAAGTAAGTTATTAAATTTGTTTTTTGAATTGGTTTTCAACTGTATTTACCAAAGTTTCAGCTTATTTTTTATAGTAAAGTTTTTGTACTGTAATTTGAAAAACTTCAGCTTTATTCATAGTAAACTGCTTAAGTTTTTTAGCTTATTTGCTAAAAATAAGCTGAAGTTTTTGACATGTATTCTCTAGTTTTTTTGTCAAAACTTTTAAATCAAACATGCTGAAGTTTTTTAGATTATTTTCTAACACTTCAAACTGAATATGCTTAAGTTTTTGTCATGTTATTTGTAATTTTGTAATGCGTTTTTTCTAAACTTCATAGTTATGCATGCTGAGGTTTTTTTTCCACATGTTATCATTTGTTGTTGTTAATTTGCAGCATATGGATGTGGGCATATATTACTTGCACAAAAAATATTGCTATCACCTTCCAAATTATCCAAAATCAAGATGTGCAGTAACAAATTTAATTTTTGATCAGTATATGACTAAGCTGGCTGGTATTCATCCTTCAGAAGAACAGATGGAGAAAATTAGAAAAAGGAAGGAAAAGAGAATGCATGATCAAAAAAAGAGCAAATCAAAGAGAAAGAGGATATCCAAACAACAGGCTGAAGAAGAAGAAGAAGCGGTTATTCAGCCACTTACAGACTTTAGTTGGTTTGAGGAAGAATCAACGAATGAAAAGGTGGCCAACTACGTAAAAGGCCTCGACCTTTCCTGTGGTATCTCATGGGCATCTGCCAGAAAAGTATTTTTCCATTTCGACTTAAGCCAAGGATGGGCCAGAGATCTACGCACTACTTTTTTGAAATTCTGGTCTTTCAAGATAAAACTATATATGTGTATGATTCCATGGGCAGTGTAACATATGATCGTGCGGTTGAACATGTCAGACTGTCACGACCCAGATTTCCCACCATCGGGTATAACTGAAAGTAACTGGGAGTCAAAGATGATCTGA
This sequence comes from Nicotiana tabacum, assembly GCF_000715075.1. Classification (NCBI taxonomy): domain Eukaryota; kingdom Viridiplantae; phylum Streptophyta; class Magnoliopsida; order Solanales; family Solanaceae; genus Nicotiana; species Nicotiana tabacum. The sequence goes on along the minus strand of NC_134095.1, from coordinate 55,758,834 downwards.
AGATATGCTTACCTGCTGATACTAATTCAACTCTCTCAATATAGTGAGTAAAATAGTTGAAGACTTTAAATCTAAAGCAACTGAAAACCAAAAGTGCGGAAGTTTAATACACATCACTACCCAAGGTCTGGTGTCACTAGCTCACGGACTACTACAGAATACTACAATCAATGTCTGAAGGGAAAATACATCATGTTTGTCTGATACAAGATAAACAAACAAAGAAAAACATGGAAAGGGACTTCGGCATGCGAACGCCAGCTAGGCTACCTCGAGAGTCCCTGGACTGAAGATAGCTCCCAGAAGTCCTACTGATGCGGTCCGTAAGCTGCTCCCTGATCTGTGCACCAAAAATGCACAGAGTGTAGCATCAGCACAACCGACCCCATGTGGTGGTAAGTGCCTGGCCTAACCCCGGCGAAGTAGTGATGAGGCTAGACAGTACCTACAACAATTAACCTATACAGATATATATATACAACACGTGCAAGAAAACAATAACAAGATAATACAAAGTAAAACTGGGAGGGGACATGCTATCGGGGAGTAACAGATAAAAATGAAATATCGGAAATAAGCAGAAGAGACTCCGGTTCCCATGATGTATATATATATATAAGTGGACGGCGTGCCACACGATCCCATAATATCATATATAAGTGGACGGCATGCCACACGATCCCATAATATCGTATATAAGTGGACGGCGTGCCACACGATCCCATAATATCATATATAAGTGGACGGCATGCCACACGATCCCAATTCATCTTTATCACAGTGCACAATATGTCACCGGCAACAGAGGCCAATAACCAAGTGGACGGCGTGCCACACGATCCCATAATATCATATATATAAGTGGACGGCGTGCCACACGATCCCATAATATCATATATAAGTGGACGGCGTGCCACACGATCCCATGATATCATATATAAGTGGACGGCGTGCCACACGATCCCATAATATCATATATAAGTGGACGACGTGCCACACGATCCCATAATATCATATATAAGTGGACGGCGTGCCACACGATCCCATAATATCATATATAAGTGGACGGCGTGCCACACGATCCCATAATATCATATATAAGTGGACGGCGTGCCACACGATCCCATAATATCATATATAAGTGGACGACGTGCCACACGATCCCATAATATCATATATAAGTGGACGGCGTGCCACACGATCCCATAATATCATATATAAGTGGACGGCGTGCCACACGATCCCATAATATCATATATAAGTGGACTTCATATAGTAGACCCCTTCAGGGAAGAATAATAACTCAATACCTTTAAACCGGCAAGGGTACAACTAACAACCCAAAATATCCCGACGAAGGAGAATATATATATATATCAGTCTACACATCCCGGCAAGGGAGTATTCACAACACATTCTCCTTTTAAATCATTCTTCCTCAACCTTTCACATTATATGAAACTTATCAAATAAACAAGGAGCTTGTGTTACACTATTCGAATTAAAAGCAATCAAGACTCACGGTCATGCTAGACTCCGGTGCATAGATAACCGTCACCATGCCTATACACCGTACTCCACATTAGCAAGTAGCAAATATCATCCTAATCCTATTCCCTCAAGCCAAAGTTAGAACAAACACTTACCTCGAATGCTCCAAACTCAACTCACGCTTCTAGTACATCTTTACCTCTTGATTCCACCACCAATCCGCTCGAATCTAGTCATAAGTTACTTAATCACATTAATAATTACTAAATGAATCATCCCCAATGCATGAAAATAGATTCTTCAAGGTTTTTCCCAAAAAGGTCAAAAATACCCCCGGACCCACTTGGTCGAAACTCGAGGTTCGGACCAAAACCCGGTTACCCATTCCCCCATGAATCCAAATACATGATTTGTTTTTAAATCGGACCCCAAATTGAGGTCCAACTTCTCAATTTGTAGAAAACCTAGGTTCTACCCAAAACACCCAATTTTCCCCATGAAAATCTTTGATTTGAAGTTGAAATTATGTTAAAAGATATTAAGGAATAAAAAAATTAAGTTAGAAATCACTTACCAATCGTTTTGAAGAAGAAAAGTTGTTTGGAAAATCGCCTTTTAGGTTTTGGGTTTTTGAAAAGTGGAAAAATGACTAAAAATCCCGAATTTATACATTTTTTTGGGGGGCTGGCGCGGACCGCACAGAAATGCACCGCGGCCGCGCCGAGGGAGGGGAGAAGTGGGCTCTCTCTGAACCCACCCAGCGCGGACCACACTGATTTGGTGCGCGGCCGCGCTGGTCGACCCTCTGAACCCCACCACGCGGACCGCACAGAAAAGCATCGCGGCCGCGTGGCTACCAGCGCGGAAATGGCCGCGGCCGCGCTGGGCCTGCAACATCTAAACCTGTATATTTTTTTCTAAGTCCAAGACCTCCCAGGCCCCATTCAAAACTCACCCGAGCCCTCGGGGCTCCAAACCAAACATGTACACAACCTTAAAAACATCTTACGGACTTACTCGTGCGATCAAATCGCCAAAATAACATCATATACATAGGATCAAGCCTCAAACACATGATTTTCTTTCAACTTTCATAAAAACTCAAATTCCCCATTTTAAGTCCGAAACACGTCATATGACGTCCGTTTTTAGCCAAACTTTACAGATAGTGCTTAAAACATATTTAAGACTCGTACCGGGCGTCAGAACCAAAATACGAGCCCGATACCACAGTTTTCTGATCAATTTTCTTCTTCATTTTCCTTAATTAATTTCAGAAAACAATTTCACACAAAAATTCATTTCTCGGGCTTGGGACCTCGGAATTTAATTCCGGGCACACGCCCAAGTCCCATATTTTTCTACGGACCCTTCGGGACCGTCGAATCACAGGTCCAGGTCTGTTTACCCAAAATGTTGACCGAAGTCATCATTATGCATATTAGTACCAAAATTCATCAAATGTTTCACATAATTCACATATTCTAACATCAAAACTTTCCGGCTACGCGCCCGAACTGCGCACGCCAATCGAGGCAACTAAAAGCAAGGTTTTCAAGGCCTCAAAAGCATGGAACAAGGAAGAACTACGGTGATAACCCTTCGGGTCGTCACATTCTCCCCCTCTAAAACAACCGTTCGTCCTCGAACGGACAAAAGAAAGAAGTACCTGAGTCGGGAAATAAATGAGGATAACGGCTCCACATATCGGACTCGGACTCCCAGGTCGATGCCTCAGGAGGCTGACCTCTCCACTGAACACGCACCGAAGGAAAACTCTTCGACCTCAACTGTCGAACCTGCCGGTCTAGAATAGCCACCGGCTCCTCTTCATATGACAGATCCTTGTCCAATTGGACAGTGCTGAAATCTAACACGTGCGATGGATCTCCGCGATACTTCCGGAGCATAGATACATGAAACACGGGATGCACAGGTGACAAGCTAGGTGGCAAGGCAAGTCTATAAGCCACCTCTCCCACACAATCAAGAATCTCAAATGGACCGATGAACCTAGGGCTGAGCTTGCCCTTCTTCCCAAATCTCATCACGCCCTTCATAGGCGATACACGGAGCAATACCCGCTCACCGACCATGAAAGCAACATCTCTGACCTTGCGGTCTGCATAACTCTTCTGTCTGGATTGAGCTATACGAAGTCTATCCTGAATAATCCTGACCTTGTCCAAGGCCTCCTGAACCAGATCCGTACCCAATAATCGAGCCTCTCCCGGCTCAAACCATCCAACTGAAGACCGACATAGCCTACCATACAATGCCTCATATGGAGCTATCTGAATGCTGGACTGGTAGCTATTGTTGTAGGCGAACTCTGCTAAAGGCAAAAACTGGTCCCACGAGCCTCCAAAATCAATGACACAGGCTCGGAGCATGTCCTCAAGAATCTAAATAGTCCTCTCGAACTGACCGTCTGTCTGGGGATGAAATATTGTACTCAACTCAACCTGGGTGCCCAACTCTCGCTGAACCGCTCTCCAGAAATGCGAGGTAAACTGCGTACCCCGATCCGAAATGATAGATAGCGGCACCCCATGAAGGCGAACAATCTCCCTGATATAAATCTCGGCTAACCTTTCGGATGAATAGGTGGCTGCAACAGGAACAAAATGCGCTGACTTGGTCAACCTATCAACAATGACCCAAACTACATCAAACATTTTCCGAGTCATCGGAAGTCCAGTAACGAAATCCATCGTAATCCTCTCCCACTTCCACTCGGGAAGTGCAATCCTCTGAAATAGACCACCGGGTCTTTGATGCTCATACTTAACCTGCTGACAATTCAAACACCGAGCCACGTGCGCAACAATGTCTTTCTTCATCTTACGCCACCAATAGTGCTGCCTCAGATCTTGATACATCTTCGCGGCGCCCGGGTGAATAGAATACCGAGAACTGTGGGCCTCCGCTAAGATCAACTCTCGAATCCCATCAACATTGGGCACACAAACTTGCCCCTGCAATCTCAATACACCATCATCATCTAAGGTTACTTTCTTGGCACCTCCACGCTGCACCGTGTCTCTCAAGACACACAAATGGGGATCCTCAAACTGCCGCTCACAGATACGCTCTAATAGTGAGGAACGAGCAACCGTGCAAGCTAACACTCTGCTAGGCTCAGAAATATCCAACCTCACAAGACGATTGGCCAAGTCCTAAACATCCAAAGCAAGCGATATCTGGCTGACTGGAATATAAGCAAGACTACCCATGCTGGCGGACTTCCTGCTCAATGCATCGGCCACCACATTGGCCTTCCCCAGGTGGTATAAGATAGTAACATCATAATCCTTTAGCAACTCTAACCACCTCCTCTGCCTCAAATTCAACTCTTTCTGCTTGAATAGATACTGAAGACTCTTGTGATCAGTGTAAACCTCACACGTCACGCCATATAAGTAATGCCTCCAGATCTTCAAGGCATGAACAATGGCTGCCAACTCGAGATCATGAACCGGATAATTCTTCTCGTGGATCTTCAACTGCCTCGAAGCATAAGCAATGACGTTGCCTTCCTGCATCAATACTGCACCAAGCCCAATACGAGACGCATCACAATAGACCGTATATGGCCCTGAACCTATGGGCAAAACCAATACTGGTGTCGTAGTCAGAGCCGTCTTGAGCTTCTGAAAGCTCGCCTCACACACGTCCGACCACCTGAACCGGACACCCTTCTGGGTCAATCTGGTCATAGGGGCTGCAATGGATGAAAACCCCTCCACGAACCGATAGTAGTAACCTGCTAACCCTAGGAAACTCCGAATATCCGTAGCTGAAGCTGGTCGAGGCCAGTTCTTGACTGCCTCTATCTTCTTCGTGTCTACCTGAATACCTGCTGCTGATACGACATGACCCAGGAATGAGACCGAACTCAACCAAAACTCGCACTTTGAGAACTTAGCATACAACTGACTATCCTTTAGGGTCTGAAGGACCACTCTGAGGTGTTGCTCATGCTCCTCCTGATTGCGGGAGTATATAAAAATATCGTCAATGAAGACTATCACGAACAAGTCCAAATAAGGTCTGAACACTCGGTTCATCAACTCCATGAACGCTGCTGGGGCATTAGTCAATCCAAATTACATGACCAAAAACTCATAGTGCCCATACCGAGTGCGAAATGTTGTCTTAGGGACATCAGATGCCCTAATCCTCAGCTGGTGGTAGCCAGATCTCAAATCTATCTTTGAAAATACCCTCGCACCCTGAAGTTGGTCGAATAAATCGTCGATCCTCGGCAGTGGGTACTTATTCTTAATTGTAACCTTGTTTAATTGCCGGTAATCGATGCATATTCTCATCGAACCATCCTTTTTCTTAACAAACAACACCGGCGTACCCCAAGGCGAAACACTAGGTCTAATGAAACCTTTCTCAAGCAAATCCTGCAGTTGTTCCTTTAACTCTTTCAACTCCGGCGGGGCCATACGATATGGTGGGATAGAAATGGGCCGAGTGCCCGGGGCCAAATCAATACAAAAGTCGATATCCCTGTCGGGCGGCATACCTGGCAAGTCTGAAGGGAAAACCTTAGGAAACTCCCGAACAAGGGGCACAGAATAGAAGGGGCCTCCGCGCTAGAATCGCGAACATACGCTAAGTAGGCCAAACATCCCTTCTCGACCATACGCCGAGTTTTCACATACGAGATAACACTGCGGGTATAATGACCAGAAGTCCCTCTCCACTCTAAACGGGGTAAATCCGGTAAGGCTAAGGTCACGGTCTTGGCATGGCAATCCAAGATAGCATGGTACGGGGATAACCAATCCATCCCCAATATAACATCAAAGTCGACCATGTCCAAAAGCAACAAATCAACACTGGTCTCAAGACCCCCAAACACTACGATACAAGAACGATGAACTTGGTCAACCACAATAGAATCACCCACCGGTGTTGACACATAAACAGGAATACTCAACGAGTCACTAGGCATAACCAAATAGGGTGCAAAATAGGACGACACATATGAATACGTAGATCCGGGATCAAATAGCACAGAAGCATCCCTATCACAGACCAGAATAGTACCTGTAATCACAACATCTGATGACTCAGCCTCTGGCCTGGCTGGCAAAGCATAACAATGGGGCTGGGGCCCACCTCCCTGAATCATATCCATAGGACGATCTGCCGCTGGTTGAGCCCTACCTCTAGCGGTCGGAGCTCCACCTCTAAGACCTCTACCTCCACCTCTATGTCCTCTACCCCCGCCTCTAGCCGGCTGGGCAGGCTGTGGGGCAACTGGTGCCTGGATCATCGGGCGAGGACCCTGCTGCTGCGAGCTGTTAGACGCTCGAGGGCAATATCTGGCAATGTGACTCACATCGCCGCAAGTATAACAAGCCCTCGGCTGCTGAGAATAACGAAGTGGTGGTGCACTGATAGGTGCTGATGGTGAACTGAAGAGCTGCTGGTCAGAATACTGCGGCCGAGAACCGCAACCACCTGGTGTACCATGAGAAGCCTGGAGAGCTGACTGAAAGGGCCTCGAAGGATGGCCTCTACCATAATAATCCCTACCTCCAGATGAGATACCACTGAATCTACCAGAATGACGGGGCCTCTTATCAGACCCATGACCACCTCCCTGAGAAAGTGCCATCTCTATCCGGCGGGCACCATCTGCCGCCTCCTAAAATGAAATCTCACTACCGGCACTCCTAGCCATCTAAACACGGATCGGCTGAACCAAACCATCAATAAACCTCCGCACCCTCTCTTTCTCGGTGGGGAGTATCACAATGGCATGGCGTGCAAGATCAATAAACTGTGTCTCATACTGGGTAACTGACATCGAACCCTACTAGAGACGCTCAAACTGCATACGAAGGGCATCCCGCTGAGTAACTAGGAGAAACTTCCCCAAAAATAACTCTGAAAACTGATCCCACGTCAATGATGGCGACCCTACTGGCCTGGCTAAACAGAAATCTCTCCACCAAGTCTTGGCGGATCCTGCTAGGCGAAAAGTGGCGAAGTCGAACCCATTGGTCTCTAAAATACCCATAGTCCGAAGAACCTCATGACAGCTGCATATGAAATTCTGGGCATCCTCTGAAGGAGTGCCACTATATGTGGTAGTGAAGAGCCTGTTGAACCGATCTAGCCTCCACAGAGCATCCGCGGACATAGCCGCACCATCACTGGACTGAGCCGTAATACCTGGCTGGGCTGCCACAGCTGGCTGAACTGCCATGACTGGCTGAACTGCTGGAACCTGAGCCTGAGGAGCTACCGGCTCTTGAGTACGAGTATCGGGAGTCTGAATTCCTCCCCCAGCCTGAGATGTGGATGGAGCTACGGGAAGCAAACCCGCTCTAGAAATGCCCTCCATAAAGCCTACCAGTCAGACCAAAGCATCCTGAAGTACTGGAGTGGCTATAAAACCCTCTGGGACCTGAGCTGGGCCCACTGGAACAGCTGGGGCCGGAACCTCCTCCTCAAAATCGACCTGAGGCTCCGTCGCTAGAAATGCTACTCGGGGCTGAGCTCTGCCCCGACCTCGACCTCTGGTACGGCCTCGCCCTCGCCCTCTGCCCCTAATAGGGGCTGCTGCTGGGGGCTCAGGCTATTGCGCGATAGAGGAGGAAGCACGTGTCCTCGCCATCTGCGAAAGAACAGAGTGGAAAGCCAATCAGTACTTGAGAAACAGAATCGCACGACAAGAATGAACAAGGTGAAGTTTTCCTAACTCAGTAGCCTCTGCGGGATAAATACAGACGTCTCCGTACCGACCCCTCAGACTCTACTGAGCTTGTCCGTGAGTTGTGAGACCTAAGTAACCTAGTGCTCTGATACCAACTTGTCACGACCCGGATTTCCCACCATCGGGTGTCGTGATGACGCCTACTATCGGAGCTAGGCAAGCCAAATATTTAAAACACCTTTCCTGCTTTCTTTCAAACAATATAATCAACTAGACAAAATCTAAGCGGAAGACTTTAAATCTAAAGCAACTGAAAACCAAAAGTGCGGAAGTTTAATACACATCACTACCCAAGGTCTGGTGTCACTAGCTCACGGACTACTACAGAATACTACAATCAATGTCTGAAGGGAAAATACATCATGTTTGTCTGATACAAGATAAACAAACAAAGAAAAACATGGAAAGGGACTTCGGCCTGCGAACGCCAGCTAGGCTACTTCGAGAGTCCCTGGACTGAAGATAGCTCCCAGAAGTCCTACTGCTGCGGTTCGTAAGCTGCTCCCTGATCTGTGCACCAAAAATGCACAGAGTGTAGCATCAGCACAACCGACCCCATGTGCTGGTAAGTGCCTGGCCTAACCCCGGCGAAGTAGTGACGAGGCTAGACAGTACCTACCACAATTAACCTGTACAGATATATATACAACAAGTGCAAGAAAACAATAACAAGATAATACAAAGTAAAACTGGGAGGGGACATGCTATCGGGGAGTAACAGATAAAAATGAAATATCGGAAATAAGCAGAAGAGACTCCGGTTCCCATGATATATATAAGTGGACGGCGTGCCACACGATCCCATAATATTATATTTAAGTGGACGGCGTGCCACACGATCCCCTAATATCATATATAAGTGGACGAAATGCCATACGATCCCATAATATCATATATAAGTGGACGGCGTGCCACACGATCCCAATTAATCTTTATCACAGTGCACAATATGTCACCGTCAACAGAGGCCAATAACTAAGTGGACGGCGTGCCACACGATCCTGTAATATCATATATATAAGTGGACGGCGTGCCACACGATCCCATAATATCATATATAAGTGGACGGCGTGCCACACGATCCCATAATATCATATATAAGTGGACGGCGTGCCACATGATCCCAATTCATCTTTATCACAGTGCACAATATGTCACCGGCAACAGAGGCCAATAACCAAGTGGACGGCGTGCCACACGATCCCATAATATCATATATATAAGTGGACGGCGTGCCACACGATCCCATAATATCCATATATAAGTGGACGGCGTGCCACACGATCCCAATTCATCTTTATCACAGTGCACAATATGTCACCGGCAACAGAGGCCAATAACCAAGTGGACGGCGTGCCACACGATCCCATAATAACATATATAATATCTGACTTCATATAGTAGACCCCTTCAGGGAAGAATAACAACTCAATACCTTTAACCCGGCAAGGGTACAGCTAACAACCCAAAATATCTCGACAAGGGGGAATATATATATATCAGTCTACACATCCCGGCAAGGGAGTATTCACAACACATTCTCCTTTTAAATCATTCTTCCTCAACCTTTCACATTATATGAAACTTATCAAATAAACAAGGAGCTTGTGTTACACTATTCGAATTAAAAGCAATCAAGACTCACGGTCATGCTAGACTCCGGTGCATAGATAACCGTCACCATGCCTATACACCGTACTCCACATTAGCAAGTAGCAAATATCATCCTAATCCTATTCCCTCAAGCCAAAGTTAGAACAAACACTTACCTCGAAAACTCCAAACTCAACTCACGCTTCTAGTACAGCTTTACCTCTTGATTCCACCACCAATCCGCTCGAATCTAGTCATAAGTTACTTAATCACATTAATAATTACTAAATGAATCATACCCAATGCATGAAAATAGATTTTTCAAGGTTTTTCCCAAAAAGGTCAAAAATACCCCCGGACCTACGTGGTAAAAACTCGAGGTTCGGACCAAAACCCGGTTACCCATTCCCCCATGAATCCAAATATATGATTTGTTTTTAAATCGGACCCCTAATTGAGGTCCAACTTCTCAATTTGTAGAAAACCTAGGTTCTACCCAAAACACCCAATTTTCCCCATGAAAATCTTTGATTTGAAGTTGAAATTATGTTAAAAGATATTAAGGAATAAAGAAATTAAGTTAGAAATTACTTACCAATCGTTTTGAAGAAGAAAAGTTGTTTGGAAAATCGCCTCTTAGGTTTTGGGTTTTTGAAAAGTGGAAAAATGACTAAAAATCCCGAATTTATACATTTTTTCTGGGGGCTGGCGCGGACCGCACAGAAATGCACCGCGGCCGCGCCGAGGGAGGGGAGAAGTGGGCTCTCTCTGAACCCACCCAGCGCGGACCGCACTGATTTGGTGCGCGGCCGTGCTGGTCGACCCTTGTCACACCTCCTTTTTCCGTACCCGCGAGGGTACAAGGGAGTTTTTCCAATTAAAGGACAATCGAAACGGGATTTGTTTATTTATTTCAGAGTCGCCACTTGGGAGATTTAGGGTGTCCCAAGTCACCAATTTTAATCCCGAATCGAGGAAAAGAATGACTCCATATTACAGTCTGCGCACCAGAAATCCGGATAAGGAATTCTGTTAACCCGGGAGAAGGTGTTAGGCATTCCCGAGTTCCGTGATTCTAGCACGGTCGCTCAACTGTCATATTTGGCTTGATTATCTGATTTAATACAAATATGAACTTATGTGCAAATTTTAACTTTTTACCGCTTTCATAATTATTATTATTAATTTTTACAAGAAATTGCAACGTTGTGAAAATGTATCTCGAACCGCGTTACAATCAATGTACCCGTGGTCGTCGACACACTTTGACTCCGTTGAGTTTTGGATTTGGGTCACATCAATGTGCACCCGAGTTTAAGAAAATTAAATTATTAAAGGCGCGCCTAAAGCGACTAGCGTATAATCTACTTTGGGTAGGGCCGTGGAATTTTGCTAAACGGTCCATCCCGAAGTCTAAGCAATATAAAGCAAATATTTACTGAGGGCCCCGCAATTTTGTATTTTTATTTGGCGAGGCTCATCTCATTCTTATTTTTAAAGATAAACCTATAGTGACTACATTTCTTCTATTAAGTTTGTCTCTAAAAATAAAAGAAAATTTCTCAATTAATTACATGCTGAAAAAAAAATAACTTATTAGTTATTAGTTTACAGCTAATGTGAATGGAAAATTGCGATCGAGTTTGTACAAAGAAAAATTGCTTTCATTCTATATTCTATTATTCAATAATACTGGAACATGAGATTGACACACCATAATATCAAAAACAAATTAACTAGTATTTGACTAATTTAAACTAAAATTATTAGATGAAGAAGTTATACATATGCAAGCCCATTACTCATTAATTAATCGACTACATTTTTATACAAAGAAAGGAAAATTATATTCAAACACAAATCTAAACAGGAGGGATTCAACAGGAACAAAGCCTGATTAATATTTCATTTCGCTTCAAGCCGAGAGTGTACAAATGTGTACCTGGAAATGACAGTACAAGAAGAAGAAGATCAGCAAAGTAGTATGTAACACAGCAACATACAGCAGCAGAAAGCCCAACACAATAGCTTCAACACCTCAGTCCAGAAATCCCAGCAACACGGAGAAAACTAGTAAAAATGGAGAAGACAAATAGTGCGAAAATCTCTCTTTATTTTTTTCTTTCTAGATTTGAACTCTCTATGGTGTTCTTCCGCTCTCAATATTTCAGAAAAATTATTTCTATCTTTTTTACTCTCTCAAAAATGAATTCTGTCCTTGTATATTCTGTGTATCCAGAGTGTATATCAAGTGTATACTGCTCTCTCCGCCCCCTCTTTTCTTCTTCTCTCTATCTAGTTTTTCCTCTTTTTTTCACCTCCCTTCTTAATAAATTTTTTCTTCTATTTATAACAAAATTTTCGAAATTTTCAGATTTATTTTTTTATTTATTTTATTTTTTAAATTAAAAGAAATCCCACTTATAAATTGCTTTTATTTTTTAGAAAAAGAAATCCCACCTTTATTTACTTTTATTTTTAAAATTCCAACTTTAATTACTTTATCTTATTTAAAATCCCACTTTTTATTTTTTTAAAAGAGAATCTCACTTTATTTAACTTTTCTTTAAAAAAACAAACCACTATCTTTTCTTTTTCTTTCAAAAATGCTACTTTCAATTACTTTAAATTTTTTAAATTTTCAGATACCTTTATATTTATTTTTTAATTCAAACCTTCTTTTACTTTTTAATTTTTAAAAACTTTTTATTTTTTTTTAAATTTTCTACATTCTTTTACTTTTTTTAAAAAAAAGAAGAGAATTACACCTATTTTTACATTATATATTTTTTTTATTCAATACTTCCCTTTTTCTTATTTTTTTAAATCATTCCCGAAATTATTATATATAAAAATAAAAAATAAAATAAAATAAAAATAAAATAAAATATTTTCGGATTTTTTATATAAAAAAAACAAAAAATAAAACTATTAATAGTGATAATTCACCTTTTTATTTTTTTTATTTTTTTTTTGGTTTTGTTTTGTGTTGGACAAAAATGAAGAAGGGGTGTTGGGTTAATGGAGGGGACCGGGTCGACCCGGTTTGAAGTGGACCGGGTCATGGGGAAAGTTGGACAATTATTTGGGCCTGTGGTTTGAAATTGAAGAAGTGGCCCAATCCGATTTTTCTTTGTATTTTTGTTCTCTTTTCTTCTTTTATTTTTCTAAAACTAAATTATAAAAGTACTTAAATTATTATTAAGAACTAAATTAAGTTATAAAAGCGCAAATTAACTCCCAATAACAATTAACGCACAATTAAGTAATAATTAAGCATAAAATTGTATATTTGGACATTAAATGATAAAAATGCAAAAGATGCCTATTTTTGTAATTTTTAATTTTTGTAAAACTAATTTAATTACTAACAATTGTAGAATTAAATCCTACATGCAAAATGCGACATATTTTTGTATTTTTTATTAATTTAACAAATAAACAAGCACAGTCAAATACAATTATCCAAAAATATCATAAAATCTCACAAAATTGCACACCAAGGAAATCATTTGATTTTGAATTTTTTGAGAGTGATTCTCATATAGGGAAAAAATCACGTGCTTACAGCTGCCCCTCTTTGTCCGAGGACACGAAGGGTTTTCGCGCAAAGATAAAGCGAGCGATTTTTGCCTATCCGAGTACTCCGTGTGAAGCATTTTTTTTTTGAAAAAGATTTAACTGAACCTTTGCTTCAAAGGTTTCCTACATATCCCTGGCTAAAGGGGAATCAGGTTAATGTAGTTCGGGAAGTTTTTGTAGCTGGGACTACCGTGGGACTGCAATGTTACTGCTGTTGCATGCTGTTATCACTGCTTACCGATCTCCTTGTTACACCGTGCTTAAAAGAAAACAAGAAGCTAGGCTAGACTAAAATTTGTTCGTGTTGCCTTGCTTTCTTGTCGGCTTGTGTTTCCTCCGGTGCTTTTCTTCCGATGCTTTTCTTCCTTTTGACCCATGCACTTGAGTTTGTGCTGGGACCTCTTGTTGCAACCTTTTGCTTCCCGGTGCTGGGGATTTTTATTGTTTCCTGTTGGGGATTCCTGTTGTAACCCTCTGTTTTATTGTCCTCTGACTTGATCTTGAAACGTATGCCTCTGTTCTATGGGCGGGCTCCCAGCTTCAACACTTGAAATGAAAAGACTGAATGTATGCCTCTGTTCAATGGGCGGGGTCCCAACTTCAACGCTTGAAATGAAAAGACTAAAATGTATTCCTCTGTTATATGGGCAGGCTCCCAACTTCAACACTTGAAAGAAAAAGACTGAATGTATGCCTCTGTTCTATGGGCGGGCTCCCAACTTCAACGCTTGAAAAGAAAAGACTGAAATGTATGCCTCTGTTCTATGGGCGGGCTCCCAACTTCAACACTTGAAATGAAAAGACTGAATGTATGCCTCTGTTATCTGGGCGGGCTCCCAATTTCAACTCTTGAAATGTAAAGACTGAAATGTATGCCTCTGTTATCTGGGCGGGCTCCCAACTTCAACACTTGAAATGTAAAGACTGAAATGTATGCCTCTGTTATCTGGGCGGGCTCCCAACTTCAACAACAACTTTAAAAATGCCACTCCTTTCTTTAGGTTGGCGAGATTTCAACCAATAAATCGCCATTCTATTCTTCAGGGGGGCTCTAGACTACTTAGAATTTGAATTGTATTCCCTTATTCTCCAGGTGGGCTCCTGATTGCTAACTTTGAAATGGAATGTCTCTATTCTCCAGGCAGACTCCTGACTTTTAAAATTTAAACTGTGTGTCTCTGTTCTTCAGGCGGACTCCTAACATCAAACTTGAAAAGTATGTCTCTGTTCTCCAGGCGGACTCCTGATTGCTAAATTTGAAATTGAATATCTCTATTCTCCAGGCGGACTCCTGATTTTTGAAATTTAAACTGTATGTCTCCGTTCTTCAGGCGGATTCCTGACGTCAAACTTGAAAAGTATGTCTCTGTTCTCCAGGCGGACTCCTGATTGCTAAATTTGAAATTGAATGTCTCTATTCTCCAGGCGGACTCCTGATTTTTGAAATTTAAACTGTATGTCTCCGTTCTTCAGGCGGACTCCTGATTTCAACAACAACTTAGGAGGAAATGCCTCTCCTATGGGTAAAATAAACTTAGAAGGAAACGCCTCTCCTATGGGTAAGACTAAACTTAGGAGGAATGCATCTCCTATGGGGTGAAACTAAAACAAACTTAGGAGGAAATGCATCTCCTATGGGTAAAACTAAACTTAGGAGGAAATGCGTCTCCTATGGGTAAAAGTAAACTTAGGAGGAAATGCATCTCCTATGGGTAAAAATAAACTTAGGAGGAAATGCCTCTCATATGGGTAAAACTAAACTTAGGAGGAAATGCCTCTCCTATTGGTAAAAATAAACTTAGGAGGAAATGCATCTCCTATGGGTAAAACAAACTTAGGAGGAAATGCATCTCCTATGGGTAAAAAAACAAACTTAGGAGGAAATGCATCTCCTATGGGTAAAAAACAAACTTAGGAGGAAATGCATCTCCTAGGGGTAAAACTAAAACTTAGGAGGAAATGCATCTCCTATGGGTAAAACTAAAACTTTAGGAGGAAATGCATCTCCTATGGGTAAAACAAACTTAGGAGGAAATGCATCTCCTATGCGTGAACCATTTCCTTCTTCCTGAATTATTTACTTACCTGTGTTGTCTTCCCTCAAAACTGCTGGGGATTATTTTGATGGGGATGACTCTTCCTTTTCTTCCTTACCCACTCTGGGTTGCCCGAAACTCTGTCGAGGATGCTTCTGCATCTCGATGAACCACTGGGGATAACACTGCTGAGGATAACTCTACTGAGTAAATATGTTATCTTTCTTCTTCCAAAATTACTTCCTTTTAAGTAGGATGTTTCATTCCTCTGCAAACTACTTCCCCTTTTTTCTTTTTCTTTTTTCTCTTTCTTTTTCTTTTTTTTTTCTTTTTTTTTCTTTTTACATAGCTTCTTCCTTCGAAGACTACCTCCCTTATGTCTCGTTTTGCCTTTCCCCGAAAGGAACCGCTGAGGATACCGATTTTCACTAAACTTTTGTTGGACTCCTCGAGACTGTTGGGGAATAATACTGTTGGGGAATTATTTACTTACCTGTTGGGGAGTAAAATGTTATCAGCTGGGGATAACGCTGTTGAGGATAACACTACTGAGGGATTCTGATTCCTTCAGAACTAGTGCTTCACTCTTCGGAAGGCTGTTGTGAAAGATGCTGGCCTCTTGCTTTTTCTGAGCTCAAGTTTCATCCCTTTGCTGGGGAACAACTTCCTCCATTGAAACTTATTATGTTTGGGGCAACACTGGTTCTAAGACCACTTCCCTTGAGACTGGCGTTATCTTTATTCTTCCCTGAATGGGTACCTGACTTCCAGAAAATTTTCTAAATGAAAGGAAAATTTTCTGCCCCAGTTTGACAATATCCCTTGTGGCATGCATTTTTGTCATCAATGCCATTTCCTTTACCTGTTTCAAATCAAACAAAATTTGTTAGTTTAAAACGTGGTGGTTGGTTGTGATACTCCTGCTGGGATGGTTTTCCCTTTCTCCTTCCTTGCTCTGTATTCCACAACTTGTGAGGATGACATTATTTGCTGGGGATAATCCCTTTCTGTTGGGGATATCCCTCTTCTTTTGTGACATAGCCTGGAAACTTGCACTTCACCGATCTTTTAGTATCGTATGAATTTCCCAAATCATGCTCACTGCTCTCCTTGCTTTGTCCACGGGCCTTGGTCTTGAGGTTTAACAACCTTTGATTTCGGTTGGGATATCCCTCTTGACACTCGTCAATCCTTTTGACAATTCCCTTTTGCTGGGGATATCTTTCTTGACACTGGTCTTGCGCTTGTTCCTTGCTGACTATACCACTTGGATATACTAGCCAGATCTCATCTTGCATAATTGGAAGACTGATGGCCTATTTTGAAATCATTTCCCATTGGTTCTGACCAAACAGACTCTACTGGGGAATTTTCTATGAAAGGAAAAGATAAAAGGGAACAGAATAAAAGACAAATGAAAAAGATGACTCTGTAACAAAAGAAACTATAAATAAAAACCTATCAAACACAGACACCGACTCTAATGGTCATGACATGCATATGTGGCCTATCCTCCGTCGTCAATCGTCTTTCAAGACCTTCAATTGGCAATTCCTCATCTGATTCTCAATCTTATTCGACTTGTAGTGCCCGAAGGGTTTTCACTATCAAGTCTCTCTCATTTTAGTTTTTCTCTCAGCTTTCATCGCCTTATGGTGTCAGTGAAGATTTTCACCCATAAGACTCTCTCATTTGTATCACTTTCCAGCTGAGGATTTGGAGTGTTGCCGGTATGACTCTCTCTGCTGGAGATTAGAGTCCTTTCTGTTGTGGAACAGAATGTTATGTTCGCCGGTAAGACTCTCATTTGTCTGACTTGGCATTTTTTGCAGACTGGTCAGAAGGTCTTTCTTTGGACCGTAATGTGGGTTTTGGATAGGCTAGAAAGAAAGGGTATTAAAGGCTCAAAATGCATCGATTTTGGGTTATTAATTACAACCTTCGGAACTAGATTTATTTACGACAAACGCAACCTTTGCCCCAGTTTCGTGTTGGGGGATATCTTAATTGATTTTTTTTCATTGTTCAAAACCATGACCGAGCCGTGAAGCGCCTACGTATCCTCTTTGAGGAATCAGGTCAAATGTAGTTCCCAATTCCTCTTTTTTCATTTGACTTTTTTTTTTTGTTAGCATTGTTCCTCTTCTTCTTTTTTTCTTTTTTTTTTTGTTTTTTGTTGATTTTTTTTTTCTTTGCCTTCCAGGCTCGTATTTCCTAGTCGTTGCTATTGATTCCGAACGAGGGGTATGAAGGAAATAAATAAGGCTCAAAAGGGGTAACGAAGGATAAAGTGTTTAGGTAGCAGAACAAAATGCCTTCGTCATTCCAGTCTTCAAAACATGCCAAGTGCAAACAACACAATTGAACATAGATTTGTAGCCTCTCCCGATGGTGCTGGACTTGACAATTATATTCACACATTTTATTTTTCCTTTGTCATTTCTAAAGCACCGTTGGGCGACACTCTTACTCTCGTTATCATGAAAGGTGAATCTTGCTTTTAACGGTTTTCTTTGTGTTTTACTTGCCCCAGTTCCACATGACTCGGGATCCAAATAATCTCAAACCGTTCTTATTTCCTTTAAATGCTTTGATCACCTTCTCAGGGTTTATGATTAACTTTTAAGATTAGGCCCAAACTGTGTGCGCATGTCATGTCCCTAGAATCGGCATTGAACAAATATGATAAAAGGACTAAACAAAAAGATGACTGGAAATAATAAAAGATCGGCTTTTGTATTAGACTGCCGACGAAATGGTTTGAATAATAAAACAAACAAAAAAACCAGAATAAAATCCTAACACAGCCTCGACAAAACTTAAACAAACTTATATGACAAAATGGAAAGATAGGAAGGTTTGACACAAGAAAATATTCGGATTACAACCCTAAGAATAATCCGGACAACAGAAATGACAACAAAATAAGCCACCACCAGCTTCTCTTTTGCTAACCAAGGAACGGAGCGTCCTCCCATTTTATCAAAATTGGCATCTTAGCCACTGAGCTTCGCATCAGTATTGCCTAGACCATTACCAGCTTCAATATCATCAACCTCCGTCAACAAGTTCCCAATAAGATCCGAGTGCTTTTGTTATCAGGCCTGATCCCCGCAGAGTGTGTATCATGAGATGCAAGTAAAGGATTCTGGGTGTCATTGTCCGGCTTACCACAAACCAACCACCTTAACTTTCTTTGCGAAACAAAACAGGTTAGAATGGACTCAGTCGGTCCTCATTATTAACAACATCTTTTTTTTCTTTTTTTCTTTTTTTTTCATCTTTTTTTTTCTTTTCTCTTTTTCAATTTTTTTTTTTTTGTTGTGGTCGAATCTTATGGAGATTGCCTACGTATCATGACCTCGCATGAATCAGACCTTGCGTAGTTCGGACCAACAAAGACAAACAATACTCAATATTTTTTTTTAATTCATATTAAAACAAACTGGGTTTCAAAGGTTTAAAGATGACCTACAAACTTGGAAATCAAACAACCCGCATATTCATATCAAAAGATTTACAAACTCAAAAACAAACGGCCAGCTTCCTTTCCCCGTTTGTCAAATGCAACCAAACGACTATTTTGCAAATGTGGCCCCTTCCAATTCTCACATGAATTTTGAGGCCGGGGAGGATTATTTTATGACACTTTAACAACTTGTCCATTCTTTTACGAAAATAACCTTTCGACAACTAAAAGATACTCTAAGGCAATTTCGGCAAGAACGGTTTAAGACGCGGCCGAAGCTGGCTCGGCTTATTATGACAAAATTCAAACGGTATTCACCTGACCACCGACTCTTTGTTTTTTTTTTCTTTTAAAATTATAATAAAAACCTGGTGTTGCAAACACGGCCCTTCAGCGCCTCGGGGACGAAGATTTATAGGGCTATGTGGGTCAACTAGACCAAAAATCCTAAACATGACCCAAAAGTGGCTGTTTATGCAAAGTCAGCCTTCCGGCGTTCCTTTCGGGAACATTCGGCTATTTATGACATAACAACATCACCTGACTTATTTATGACTCTTTTTATCATTTTTCAAATTAGAAAACTCAATATTGCAAACACGGCCTTTCAACGTCTCGGGGACGAAGATTTTTAAGGCTGTGTGGGTCAACTGGACCAAATCTTAAATATGACCCAAAAGTGGCTGTTTATGCAAAGTCAGCCTTCCAGCGTCCCTTTCGGGAACATTCGGCTATGTCTTGATAAAACAACGTCACCCGACTTCTTAGAAATTTGACATATATATTTTTGCTATTTTTTTTTTGTAAAAGGGAAGTTGGACATCACCCGACTTATTTATGACAAAATTAAAAATCTTGAAATGTTTTTTTTTGTTTTTTTTTTATTTGTTTTTGGCTTTTTAGCAAAAGGGGGGTTGGACCCGATAAGGGTTGCCTACGTATCTCACATCTGGTGAGAATCAAACTCGCGTAATTCGGGCAAATTAACCGAACTATTTTAAAACATGACTCTTTTCCATTTTTATTTTTTGGCATTTCATAAGCGAATACAAACTATTTTTAGCAACGAGACTCTTTTTTCTTTTTCTTTTCAACAAATAAAATAGCCTATTTTTCCAAGATAAAAATAACAGACTCTTTTTTTTCTTTTTCATTTTCCACAGATAATAAAACAACCTGTTTTCCAAACTAAAAATAAAAGACTCTTTTTCCTTTCCTTTTTCAACAAATAATGAAACAACTTATGTTTTTCAAACTAAAATAAAAACTTTTTTTTATCCTTTTCTTTTTCAACAACCAACTTTCCAAAAATAAAAGACTTTTTTTTCTATTTCTCTTTGCTTTTTTTTTTAGTAAAACAAAATAAAACATTTTTTTCTTCTCAAAATTTCGGCAGAGTTTCGCCAGTAATTGGTCATTGATTTTTTTTCTAAAATAATCAATTAACTCCCTAACTGATATATTCTTTTTCCTTTTTTTTAATTTTTTTTTCCTTCAATTTTCCAACATTCCCGAGATTCAGAAACCGGTCAACATGCAAGTTCGAAACAAATATATGTACAGAGCAAGTAGGATGCATTAGAATAGTCTTTTCATTTCAGGTTGCTAGTCCTAGACGGACCCAACCCCTGTGTTGAGTCCCCTAAGTCAAATGCAACGTTATGCAAATAAGCGTTCCTACTAGGGATCCGGCATGAGGTTTCGTTATACTAGGTTTATAACCTGGGTATATGTTCTAGACTGTGTAACCGAGCGGACAACTCGAGTCGAGGAGGGGGCAACTTACCGGGAACCAAAAGGCCATCCGGCTTCGTAACTTGTCCGACCTCTTTCTTATTTCAGGGTATAACACTAACAGAACAGGGAGTCTCAACCAGTAAGCACATCCCCGGAGGTGAAGAGAGAAGGGTTCGACACAGTTTATACATACAGTCAAATAATATCAAAGCGGTAAAAGCAGCATTTAGCACATTAGGCTCAAACGTGTAAAAATCAGATAAAGCCAAATATAACAATTTATCTAAGCTCGAATCTCTAACCCCGAACCAGTGGTTCTGGGTTACCAAAAAGATATCCCCAGCAGAGTCGCCAGAGCTGTCGCACCTCCTTTTTCCGTACCCGAGAGGGTACAAGGGAGTTTTTCCAATTAAAGGACAATCGAAACGGGATTTGTTTATTTATTTCAGAGTCGCCACTTGGGAGATTTAGGGTGTCCCAAGTCACCAATTTTAATCCCGAATCGAGGAAAAGAATGACTCCATATTACAGTCTGCGCACCAGAAATCCGGATAAGGAATTCTGTTAACCCGGGAGAAGGTGTTAGGCATTCCCGAGTTCCGTGGTTCTAGCACGGTCGCTCAACTGTCATATTTGGCTTGATTATCTGATTTAATACAAATATGAACTTATGTGCAAATTTTAACTTTTTACCGCTTTCATAATTATTATTATTATTTTTTACAAGAAATTGCAACGTTGTGAAAATGTATCTCGAACCGCGTTACAATCAATGTACCCGTGGTCGTCGACACACTTTGACTCCGTTGAGTTTTGGATTTGGGTCACATCAATGTGCACCCGAGTTTAAGAAAATTAAATTATTAAAGGCGCGCCTAAAGCGACTAGCGTATAATCTACTTTGGGTAGGGCCGTGGAATTTTGCTAAACGGTCCATCCCGAAGTCTAAGCAATATAAAGCAAATATTTACTGAGGGCCCCGCAATTTTGTATTTTTATTTGGCGAGGCTCATCTCATTCTTATTTTTAAAGATAAACCTATAGTGACTACATTTCTTCTATTAAGTTTGTCTCTAAAAATAAAAGAAAATTTCTCAATTAATTACATGCTGAAAAAAAAATAACTTATTAGTTATTAGTTTACAGCTAATGTGAATGGAAAATTGCGATCGAGTTTGTACAAAGAAAAATTGCTTTCATTCTATATTCTATTATTCAATAATACTGGAACATGAGATTGACACACCATAATATCAAAAACAAATTAACTAGTATTTGACTAATTTAAACTAAAATTATTAGATGAAGAAGTTATACATATGCAAGCCCATTACTCATTAATTAATCGACTACATTTTTATACAAAGAAAGGAAAATTATATTCAAACACAAATCTAAACAGGAGGGATTCAACAGGAACAAAGCCTGATTAATATTTCATTTCGCTTCAAGCCGAGAGTGTACAAATGTGTACCTGGAAATGACAGTACAAGAAGAAGAAGATCAGCAAAGTAGTATGTAACACAGCAACATACAGCAGCAGAAAGCCCAACACAATAGCTTCAACACCTCAGTCCAGAAATCCCAGCAACACGGAGAAAACTAGTAAAAATGGAGAAGACAAATAGTGCGAAAATCTCTCTTTATTTTTTTCTTTCTAGATTTGAACTCTCTATGGTGTTCTTCCGCTCTCAATATTTCAGAAAAATTATTTCTATCTTTTTTACTCTCTCAAAAATGAATTCTGTCCTTGTATATTCTGTGTATCCAGAGTGTATATCAAGTGTATACTGCTCTCTCCGCCCCCTCTTTTCTTCTTCTCTCTATCTAGTTTTTCCTCTTTTTTTCACCTCCCTTCTTCATAAATTTTTTCTTCTATTTATAACAAAATTTTCGAAATTTTCAGATTTATTTTTTTATTTATTTTATTTTTTAAATTAAAAGAAATCCCACTTATAAATTGCTTTTATTTTTTAGAAAAAGAAATCCCACCTTTATTTACTTTTATTTTTAAAATTCCAACTTTAATTACTTTATCTTATTTAAAATCCCACTTTTTATTTTTTTAAAAGAGAATCTCACTTTATTTAACTTTTCTTTAAAAAAACAAACCACTATCTTTTCTTTTTCTTTCAAAAATGCTACTTTCAATTACTTTAAATTTTTTAAATTTTCAGATACCTTTATATTTATTTTTTAATTCAAACCTTCTTTTACTTTTTAATTTTTAAAAACTTTTTATTTTTTTTTAAATTTTCTACATTCTTTTACTTTTTTTAAAAAAAAGAAGAGAATTACACCTATTTTTACATTATATATTTTTTTTATTCAATACTTCCCTTTTTCTTATTTTTTTAAATCATTCCCGAAATTATTATATATAAAAATAAAAAATAAAATAAAATAAAAATAAAATAAAATATTTTCGGATTTTTTATATAAAAAAAACAAAAAATAAAACTATTAATAGTGATAATTCACCTTTTTATTTTTTTTTTTATTTTTTTGGTTTTGTTTTGTGTTGGACAAAAATGAAGAAGGGGTGTTGGGTTAATGGAGCGGACCGGATCGACCCGGTTTGAAACGGACCGGGTCATGGGGAAAGTTGGACAATTATTTGGGCCTGTGGTTTGAAATTGAAGAAGTGGCCCAATCCGATTTTTCTTTGTATTTTTGTTCTCTTTTCTTCTTTTATTTTTCTAAAACTAAATTATAAAAGTACTTAAATTATTATTAAGAACTAAATTAAGTTATAAAAGCGCAAATTAACTCCCAATAACAATTAACGCACAATTAAGTAATAATTAAGCATAAAATTGTATATTTGGACATTAAATGATAAAAATGCAAAAGATGCCTATTTTTGTAATTTTTAATTTTTGTAAAACTAATTTAATTACTAACAATTGTAGAATTAAATCCTACATGCAAAATGCGACATATTTTTGTATTTTTTATTAATTTAACAAATAAACAAGCACAGTCAAATACAATTATCCAAAAATATCATAAAATCTCACAAAATTGCACACCAAGGAAATCATTTGATTTTGAATTTTTTGAGAGTGATTCTCATATAGGGCAAAAATCACGTGCTTACAACCCTCTGAACCCCACCACGCGGACCGCACAGAAAAGCACCGCGGCCGCGTGGCTGCCAGCGCAGACCGCGCGGAAATGGCCGTGGCCGTGCTGGGCCTGCAACATCTGAACCTGTATATTTTTTTCTAAGTCCAAGACCTCCCGGGCCCCATTCAAAACTCACCCGAGCCCTCGGGGCTCCAAACCAAACATGTACACAACCTTAAAAACATCTTACGGACTTACTCGTGCGATCAAATCGCCAAAATAACATCATATACATAGGATCAAGCCTCAAACACATGATTTTCTTTCAACTTTCATAAAAACTCAAATTCCCCATTTTAAGTCCGAAACACGTCATATGACGTCCGTTTTTAGCCAAACTTTACAGATAGTGCTTAAAACATATTTAAGACTCGTACCGGGCGTCAGAACCAAAATACGAGCCCGATACCACAGTTTTCTGATCAATTTTCTTTTTCATTTTCCTTAATTAATTTAAGAAAACAATTTCACACAAAAATTCATTTCTCGGGCTTGGGACCTCGGAATTTAATTCCGGGCACATGCCCAAGTCCCATATTTTTCTACGGACCCTTCGGGACCGTCGAATCACAGGTTCGGGTCCATTTACCCAAAATATTGACCGAAGTCAATATTATGCATATTAATACCAAAATTCATCAAATGTTTCACATAATTCACATATTCTAACATCAAAACTTTCCGGCTACGCGCCCGAACTGCGCATGCCAATCGAGGCAACTAAAAGCGAGGTTTTCAAGGCCTCGAAAGCATGGAACAAGGAAGAACTACGGTGATGACCCTTCGGGTCGTCACATTCTCCCCCTCTAAAACAACCGTTCGTCCTCGAACGGACAAAAGAAAGAAGTACCTGAGTCGGGAAATAATTGAGGATAACGGCTCCGCATATCGAACTCGGACTCCCAGGTCGATACCTCAGGAGGCTGACCTCTCCACCGAACACGCACCGAAGGAAAACTCTTCGACCTCAACTATCGAACCTGCCGGTCTAGAATAGCCACCGGCTCCTCCTCATATGACAGATCCTTGTCCAATTGGACAGTGCTGAAATCAAACACGTGCGATGGATCTCCGCGATACTTCCAGAACATAGATACATGAAACACGGGATGCACAGGTGACAAGCTAGGTGGCAAGGCAAGTCTATAAGCCGCCTCTCCCACACAATCAAGAATCTCAAATGGACCGATGAACCTAGGGCTGAGCTTGCCCTTCTTCCCAAATCTCATCACGCCCTTCATAGGCGATACACGGAGCAATACCCGCTCACCGACCATGAAAGCAACATCTCTGACCTTGCGGTCTGCATAACTCTTCTGTCTGGACTGAGCTATACGAAGTCTATCCTGAATAATCCTGACCTTGTCCAAGGCCTCCTGAACCAGATCCGTACCCAATAATCGAGCCTCTCCCGGCTAAAACCATCCAACTGGAGACCGACATCGTCTACCATACAATGCCTCATACAGAGCCATCTGAATGCTGGACTGGTAGCTGTTGTTGTAGGCGAACTTTGCTAAAGGCAAACACTGGTCCCATGATCCTCCAAAATCAATGACACAGGCTCGGAGCATGTCCTCAAGAATCTGAATAGTCCTCTCGGACTGACCGTCCGTCTGGGGATGAAATGTTGTACTCAACTAAACCTGGGTGCCCAACTCTCGCTGAACCGCTCTCTAGAAATGCGAGGTAAACTACGTACCCCGATCCGAAATTATAGATAGCGGCACCCCATGAAGGCGAACAATCTCCCTGATATAAATCTCGGCTAACCTTTCGGATGAATAGGTGGCTGCAACAGGAACAAAATGCGCTGACTTGGTCAACCTATCAATAATGACCCAAACTACATCAAACTTTTTCCGAGTCATCGGAAGTCCAGTAACGAAATCCATCGTAATCCTCTCCCACTTCCACTCGGGAAGTGCAATCCTCTGAAATGGACCACCGGGTCTTTGATGCTCGTACTTAACCTGCTGACAATTCAAACACGGAGCCACGTGCGCAACGATGTCTTTCTTCATCTTACGCCACCAATAGTGCTGCCTCAGATCCTGATACATCTTCGCGGCGCCCGGGTGAATAAAATACCGAGAACTGTGGGCCTCCGCTAAGATCAACTCTCGAATCCCATCAACATTGGGC
Organism: Nicotiana tabacum; assembly: GCF_000715075.1. NCBI lineage: Eukaryota > Viridiplantae > Streptophyta > Magnoliopsida > Solanales > Solanaceae > Nicotiana > Nicotiana tabacum. Next base: position 55,732,910 of record NC_134095.1, on the reverse strand, counting down.
ACACAAACTCGCCCCTGCAATCTCAATACACCATCATCATCTAAGGTTACTTTCTTGGCACCTCCACGCTGCACCGTGTCTCTCAAGACACACAAATGGGGATCCTCAAACTGCCGCTCACGGATACGCTCTAATAGTGAGGAACGAGCAACCGTGCAAGCTAACACTCTGCTAGGCTCAGAAATATCCAACCTCACAAGACGATTGGCCAAGTCCTGAACATCCAAAGCAAGCGATCTCTGGCTGACTGGAATATAAGCAAGACTACCCATGCTGGCGGACTTCCTGTTCAATGCATCGGCCACCATATTGGCCTTCCCCAGGTGGTATAAGATAGTAACATCATAATCCTTTAGCAACTCTAACCACCTCCTCTGCCTCAAATTCAACTCTTTCTGCTTGAACAGATACTAAAGACTCTTGTGATCAGTGTAAACCTCACACGTCACGCTATATAAGTAATGCCTCCAGATCTTCAAGGCATGAACAATGGCTGCCAACTCGAGATCATGAACTGGATAATTCTTCTCGTGGATCTTCAACTGCCTCGAAGCATAAGCAATGACGTTGCCTTCCTGCATCAACACTGCACCAAGCCCAATACGAGTCGCATCACAATAGACCGTATATGGCCCTGAACCTATGGGCAAAACCAATACTGGTGCCGTAGTCAGAGCCGTCTTGAGCTTCTGAAAGCTCGCCTCATACTCGTCCGACCACCTGAACTGGACACCCTTCAGGGTCAATCTGGTCATAGGGGCTGCAATGGATGAAAACCCCTCCACGAACCGATGGTAGTAACCTGCTAACCCCAGGAAACTCCGAATATCCGTAGCTGAAGCTGGTCGAGGCCAGTTCTTGACTGCCTATATCTTCTTCGGGTCTACCTGAATACCTGCTGCTGATACGACATGACCTAGGAATGCGACCGAACTCAACCAAAACTCGCACTTTGAGAACTTAGCATACAATTGACTATCCTTTAGGGTCTAAAGGACCACTCTGAGGTGTTGCTCATGCTCCTCCTGATTGCGGGAGTATATAAGAATATCGTCAATGAAGACTATCACGAACAAGTCCAAATAAGGTCTGAACACTCGGTTCATCAACTCCATGAACGCTGCTGGGGCATTAATCAATCCAAATTACATGACCAAAAACTCATAGTGCCCATACCGAGTGCGAAATGTTGTCTTAGGGACATCAGACGCCCTAATCCTCAGCTGGTGGTAGCCAGATCTCAAATCTATCTTTGAAAATACCCTCGCACCCTGAAGCTGGTCGAATAAATCGTTGATCCTCGGCAGTGGGTACTTATTCTTAATTGTAACCTTGTTCAATTGTCGGTAATCGATGCATATTCTCATCGAACCATCCTTTTTCTTAACAAACAACACCGGAGCACTCTAAGGCGAAACACTAGGTCTAATGAAACCTTTCTCAAGCAAATCCTGCAGTTGTTCCTTTAACTCTTTCAACTCCGGCGGGGCCATACGATATGGCGGGATAGAAATGGGCTGAGTGCCTGGGGCCAAATCAATACAAAAGTCGATATCCCTGTCGGGCGGCATACCCGGCAAGTCTGAAGGGAAAATCTCAGCAAACTCCCGAACAACGGGCACAGAATCAATAGAAGGGGCCTCCGCGCTAGAATCGCGAACATACGCCAAGTAGGCCAAACATCCCTTCTCGACCATACGCCGAGTTTTCACATACGAGATAACACTGCGGGTATAATGACCAGAAGTCCCTCTCCACTCTAAACGGGGTAAATCCGGTAAGGCTAAGGTCACGGTCTTGGCATGGCAATCCAAGATAGCATGGTACGGGGATAACCAATCCATCCCTAATATAACATCAAAGTCGACCATGTCCAAAAGCAACAAATCAACACGGGTCTCAAGACCCCAAAACACTACGATACAAGAACGATGAACTTGGTCGACCACAATAGAATCACCCACCGGTGTTGACACATAAACAGGAATACTCAACGAGTCACTAGGCATAACCAAATAGGGTGCAAAATAGGACGACACATATGAATACGTAGATCCGGGATCAAATAGCACAGAAGCATCCCTATCACAGACCAGAATAGTACCTATAATCACAGCATCTGATGACTCAGCCTCTGGCCTGGCTGGCAAAGCATAACAACGGGGCTGGGCCCCACCTCCCTGAATCATATCCCTGGGACGATCTGCTGCTGGTTGACCCCTACCTCTAGCGGTCGGAGCTCCACCTCTAAGACCTCTACCTCCACCTCTATGTCCTCTACCCCCGCCTCTAGCCGGCTGGGCAGGCTGTGGGGCAACTGGTGCCTGGATCATCGGGCGAGGACCCTGCTGCTGCGAGCTGCTAGACGCTCGAGGGCAATATCTGGCAATGTGACTCACATCGCCGCAAGTATAACAAGCCCTCGGCTGCTGAGAATAACGAAGTGGTGGTGCACTGATAGGTGCTGATGGTGAACTGAAGAGCTGCTGGTCAGAATACTACGGCCGAGAACCGCGACCACCTGGTGTACCATTAGAAGCCTGGAGAGCTGACTGAATGGGCCTCGAAGGATGGCCTCTACCATAATAATCCCTACCTCCAGATGAGATACCACTGAATCTACCAGAATGACGGGGCCTCTTATCAGACCCATGACCACCTCCCTGAGAAAGTGCCATCTCTATCCGGCGGGCACCATCTGCCGCCTCCTGAAATGAAATCTCACTACCGGCACTCCTGGCCATCTGAACACGGATCGGCTGAACCAAACCATCAATAAACCTCCGCACCCTCTCTCTCTCGATGGGGAGTATCACAATGGCATGGCATGCAAGATCAATAAACTATGTCTCATACTGGGTAACTGACATCGAACCCTGCTGGAGACGCTCGAACTACATGCGAAGGGCATCCCGCTGAGTAACTGGGAGAAACTTCCCCAAAAATAACTCTGAAAGCTGATCCCACGTCAATGATGGCGACCCTGCTGGCCTGGCTAAACAGAAATCTCTCCACCAAGTCTTGGCGGATCCTGCTAGGCGAAAAGTGGCGAAGTCGACCCCATTGTCTCTAAAATACCCATAGTCCGAAGAACCTCATGACAGTTGCATATGAAATTCTGGGCATCCTCTGAAGGTGTGCCACTATATGTGGTAGTGAAGAGCCTGGTGAACCGATCTAGCCTCCACAGAGCATCCGCGGACATATCCGCACCATCGCTGGACTGAGCCGCAATACTTGGCTGGGCTGCCACAGCTGGCTGAACTGCTGGAACTGGCTGAACTGCCACAACCGACCCCATGTGCTGGTAAGTGCCTGGCCTAACCCCGGCGAAGTAGTGACGAGGCTAGACAGTACCTACAACAATTAACCTGTACAGATATATATATATACAACACGTGCAAGAAAACAATAACAAGATAATACAAAGTAAAACTGGGAGGGGACATGATATCGGGGAGTAACAGATAAAAATGAAATATCGGAAATAAGCAGAAGAGACTTCGGTTCCCATGATGTACATATATATATAAGTGGACGGCGTGCCACACGATCCCATAATATCATATATAAGTGGACGGCGTGCCACACGATCCCATAATATCATATATATAAGTGGACGGCGTGCCACACGATCCCATAATATCATATATAAGTGGACGGCGTGCCACACGATCCCAATTCATCTTTATCACAGTGCACAATATGTCACCGGCAACAGAGGCCAATAACCAAGTGGACGGCGTGCCACACGATCCCATAATATCATATATAAAAGTGGACGGCGTGCCACACGATCCCATAATATCATATATAAGTGGACGGCGTGCCACACGATCCCAATTCATCTTTATCACAGTGCACAATATGTCACCGGCAACAGAGGCCAATAACCAAGTGGACGGCGTGCCACACGATCCCATAATAACATATATAATATCTGACTTCATATAGTAGACCCCTTCAGGGAAGAATAACAACTCAATACCTTTAACCCGGCAAGGGTACAACTAACAACCCAAAATATCCCGACAAGGGAGAATATATATATATCAGTCTACACATCCCGGCAAGGGAGTATTCACAACACATTCTCCTTTTAAATCATTCTTCCTCAACCTTTCACATTATATGAAACTTATCAAATAAACAAGGAGCTTGTGTTACACTATTCGAATTAAAAGCAATCAAGACTCACGGTCATGCTAGACTCCGGTGCATAGATAACCGTCACCATGCCTATACACCATACTCCACATTAGCAAGTAGCAAATATCATCCTAATCATATTCCCTCAAGCCAAAGTTAGAACAAACACTTACCTCGAAAACTCCAAACTCAACTCACGCTTCTAGTACAGCTTTACCTCTTGATTCCACCACCAATCCGCTCGAATAAAGTCATAAGTTACTTAATCACATTAATAATTACTAAATGAATCATCCCCAATGCATGAAAATAGATTCTTCAAGGTTTTTCCCAAAAAGGTCAAAAATACCCCCGGACCCACATGGTCGAAACTCGAGGTTCGAACCAAAACCCGGTTACCCATTCCCCCATGAATCCAAATATATGATTTGTTTTTAAATCGGACCCCAAATTGAGGTCCAACTTCTCAATTTGTAGAAAACTTAGGTTCTACCCAAAACACCCAATTTTCCCCATGAAAATCTTTGATTTGAAGTTGAAATTATGTTAAAAGATATTAAGGAATAAAGAAATTAAGTTAGAAATCACTTACCAATCGTTTTGAAGAAGAAAAGTTGTATGAAAAATCGCCTCTTAGGTTTTGGGTTTTTGAAAAGTGGAAAAATGAATAAAAATCCCGAATTTATACATTTTTTCTGGGGTTGGCGCGGACCGCACAGAAATGCACCGCGGCCGCGCCGAGGAGGGGAAAAGTGGGCTCTCTCTGAACCCACCCAGCGCGGACCGCACTGATTTGGTGCGCGGCCGCGTTGGTCGACCCTCTGAACCCCACCACGCGGACCGCACAGAAAAGCACCGCGGCCGCGTGGCTGCCAGCGTGGACCGCGCGGAAATGGTCGCGGCCGCGCTGGGCCTGCAAAATCTGAACATGTATATTTTTTTCTAAGTCCAAGACCTCCCGAGCCCCATTCAAAACTCACCCGATCCCTCGGGGCTCCAAACCAAACATGCACACAACCTTAAAAATATTTTACGGACTTACTCATGCGATCAAATCGCCAAAATAATATCATATACATAGGATCAAGCCTCAAACACATGATTTTCTTTCAACCTTCATAAAAACTCAAATTCCCCATTTTAAGTCCGAAACACGTCATATGACGTCCGTTTTTAGCCAAACTTTACAAATAGTGCTTAAAACATATTTAAGACTCGTACCGGGCGTCGGAACCAAAATACGAGCCCGATACCACTGTTTTCTGATCAATTTTCTTCTTCATTTTCCTTAATTAATTTCAGAAAACAATTTCACACAAAAATTCATTTCTCGGGCTTGGGACCTCGGAATTTAATTCCGGGCACACGCCCAAGTCCCATATTTTTCTACGGACCCTCCGGGACCGTCGAATCACAGGTCCGGGTCCGTTTACCCAAAATGTTGACCGAAGTCAATATTATGCGTATTAAATATCAAAATTCATCAAATTTCTCGCAAAATTCGCATATTTCAACATAAAAGCTTTCCGGCTTCGCGCCCGAACTGTGCACGCCAAATCGAAGCAACTAAAAGCGAGGTTTTCAAGGCCTCGAAAGCACGGAACAAGGAAGAACTACGGTGATGACCCTTCGGGTCGTCACATTGACATTATGCCCGGTTTGATCCCACACTGTCTCAAATGCTTGGATTTTGGGGCACACAATAAATTTTATGGGAAAATGCCTGTGGAAAAATTTCTAATTAAGTGGATGCAGACACCGTTGTAGAGTAACAAGTACGTGTTTCGCATATATTTTACCATGCATCTTATGTTTATTATTTTTTGCCCTTGTGTTAACTATCGTTCAATTTCTTTTTCATGTTCTTTTTGTAGTGTTAAGGGAAAATTGTGAATATTTCTACAGCACAATAGAGAGAGACTAGCTAGTTAGGAGTTAGACTAAGAATATAATTGGTCGTCTATTGATGCAGGGCTTTACCTGCTAGTTTTACTATACCAGCCATTTATTTCGTATTTCGTATTCTGTATTTCATATCTCTTATATTGCTGTTATTGTATTATGCATTTTTTATGGTACTAATATATCGGCTCTTGTTGCTTTTTTTGAGCTGAGGGTCTCCTGGAAACAGCCTCTCTACCCTTCGGGGTAGGGGTAAGGTCTGCGTACATATTACCCTCCCCAGACCCCACTTGTGGGATTATACTGGGTTATTGTTGTTGTTGTTGTTCTTTTTGTAGTGTTGATTGTGGTGTATTTGCTCTTAAGTTCATGGATATGCGATTGAATAAAGAAGATGTCTTCAATTTCGATCAAAGTCAGTCATTGACATTCAGGAGAGAATTGGCTGCCAATCTTTGGGCTCATGGAAAGTGGAAACAAGATAGCGGCTATGAAACTCCAGAAGAACAACAAGGACATGATTATGGAGATTTTGAAGAGACTGTATGTGAATTTTTTGATTAGAGGATTGGTTGCACAAAATTTGTGAATATACATTAATTATTTTTTTAGTTCACTTTTGTTCAAACAAATATGTTTGTGTCTTTTATCATGATTTTTAAGTACATTTTTGTTGAAAAAATTTAAGCATGAAGTAAATGACTTCTGATTTTTAAGCTGATGTTTTGGTTAAAAGTCATAACAAAATTTTTGATTGTAGGACAAAAACTCCAGCTTATCAAGTGTTGAAGTTTTTAGAAATGCACTAAAAAACTTCAGCACAATGGGCTGAAGTTTATTTGAAAAAGCTTTACAACAAAACTCTTGAATCCAGGACAAAAACTTCAGTTTATCAAGTACTGAAGTTTTTAGAAATACACTAAAGAACTTTAGCACATTGGGCTGAAGTTTTTTGAAAAATCTTTACGATAAAAACTTGAGCATGTTTTGGTATTTTTTTAACTTGATACTTATCTTTTTTGCATTTACTAGCTACTTTTTGTCATTTATCACCTATATCACCTACTTCATCTTTCATTTAAATTTCTCTGACCATATAGTAAATGAAGTTATTTTTTACTATAGAAAACGGTGGCCTTATTTTTTACTATTTTTTTATTTCACTTACCAACTACTAACATTTACCACTTACTTTTTTTAGCACCTACTTATCTCGTTACATTCAATTTCTCTGAACAAAAAACAGTTAACAATCTCTTCAGCATTTATAGATATTAAATTGATATCTTTTACATTTATAGATATTATATAGATTAGGTGCACTCTTTGGCTATATTAACAATCTCTTCACTTGAAAATTTCATAGTCATCCATAGACTTTCTATCATATTTCTTTAAAGTTATATTCAAAGAAAAATAAGAAAATGTTGGCAAAGACATGTTTATTGGGTGTAGCAGGGAGTTCATGGGAAGCAAAGATAATGAAGGAAAAGTCGAAATACTTCATATGTGAAGGACAGTGGGCAGATCAAACACTCGAGCTCCAGGACAATTTGCTATTTTGACTAGTTGATAAATCTAACTTTTAGGAAAAAGAGCAAATTTTCTGGAGCTTGAGTTTTTGATGTGGCCACTCTCCGTCACATATGAAGTATTTTGGACTTCTCCTTCATTATCTTTGCTTCCCACGAATTCCTAGCTGCACACCAGTAAGCATGTCTTTGCCAATATTTTCTTGTTTTTTTTATGAAAGAAGAAGGAGTTGCTAAAAAATCATAGTAGTAAACTTCGTCAACCTGTGGCTGACAGAAAATGCTTAAGTGGAATTAAATTTGGTGAAATGGAGCGTGACTGTCTTATAGCTAATGGTGCTGCAGGGAATTTGCATAAACGGCTTTTCACACTTAGTGACTCCTCCCAGAATGCACATATGTGGGAAATGCAAGAATATGGCAAATGTAATTCAGAGGTCCGTACAAGGTGGTAAAGTATGGAGCCCGTATTGCCGCTTCTGTGAATCAGTTGAAGACATAGTGAAGGTTGATGTGTATATGGTGCAAAGTTATTATGTCAGAAGCTCTTCAGTATGGGCATATCTCTTAAGTTTGACACTGAGATTTGCTAGTGTCTAGGTCCCATCTGTAAGCATGAAATCATAGTAGTAAAGTTGTTATGATAGAAGATGGGAGTTCCTAAAAAATCATAGTAGTAAAGTTCAGTTGGATGCGAATTTTAGAGTTCTATAACCAAAGGCATGCATTGGTATTCAACAAAGAATTGGCTGCAAATCTTTGGACTAATGGAACGTGGTTAAGAAACCCAAGAAGAGCAACTAGGACATGACTATGGAGAATATGAAGACACTCTGTGAATTTTTTGAATAGAGAATAACTTGTAAACAAAAAACTAATTTTTTTTTTTTCAAGGATGTAAGTGAAAACAAAATTGGATTTTGTGAATAGACGTTATTTTGTGCGAACTATGTGATGTCTTTTAAATTTTTGTTCTATTCGCATTAATTTATTTTTTAGTTTAGTTGAATTGAATCAAATATGTTTTGTGTCTTTTTTCATGAATTTTAAGTATATTTTCGGTGAAATTCAGCATGCTAAACTTCATGATGAAATAAATAACTTCTGCTTTTTAAGCTTAAGTTTTGGTTAAAAGTCATAACAAAAGTGTCGACAAACCTTTACGACAAAACTACTGAATCCATGACGACAAACTTTAGCTCTTAAGGTGATGAAGTTTTTAGAAATGAACTAAATAACTTCAGCACCTTGGGCTAAAGTTTTTGAAAAAGCTTTACGACAAAACTACTGCATCCACGACGAAAAACTTTAGCTCTTAAGGTGCTGGAGTTTTTGGAAATGAACTAAACAACTTCAGCGCCTTGGGCTGAAGTTTTTTGAAAAGCTTTACAACAAAACTACTGAATTCACGACGAAAACTTCAGCTCTGAAGGTGCTGAAGTTTTTAGAAATGAACTAAATAACTTCAGCAGATTGGGCTGAAGCTTTTAAAAAAGCTTAGGACAAAAACTTCAGCATGTTTTGGTAGCTAGTAAAGTAGCATTTACTAGTTACTTTTTGTCTTTTGTCACCTACTTCATCTTTTATTTAATTTTGTTTTACCATATAGTAAATGATCCTAAAAAGTTACTTTTGCACTTATATTGATTATGTGAAAAAATTTTAGGCTGAAGTTATTTTTTTACTATATAAAAACTGTGGGCTTATTAGGGCTGAAGTTACATTTCTTTCTGCATTTACCACATACTTGTTTTACCACCTACTTATCTTGTTTCATTCAATTTCTCTGAACGTAAAACAGTAAAAACACCTGAAAAGTTACTTTTACATTTATATATATTAAATTGATTAGGTGAACTCTTTGTCTATATTAACAATCTCTTCACTTGAAAATTTCATAGTCATTCATAGACTTCCATCATATTTCTTTAAATTTATATTTATCCTTAGTCTTTTGGCTTTTGTTAAAGAAAGAATGTCTGGTGCAAGCGAAAGTAGGAAGCCTAATATGGATGAAATTATGCAGAAGTTGGAGACTTTAAAGTGTGAGTGGTACAATAACAAACCGATATCTAATCTTATGCTTTTGTGAGATCAAATAAAGGCTGATTGGGAGAGAATCATACCACAGTTTTTTGCCAATGAATCATTCCAGAACAGGCCTAACCTGGAACGTAGTTGTGAAGGTTATTCAACCTCGTTTGACAAGGTTGTGCAGCAGTTTGATAGTTTTAAGTTTCTCATTGGGGACGACTATTCCAAGCTGCAAAAGAACCTGAAGACTCTTCTTTCTCTTATGGACAGAGTAATTGTTGAACAAAGTAAGCTGTGTGATGAATTCAACAAGTTGAAGAATGATCTCGTTGGACTCTGTGGTCTTTTGCCTGAGTACCCTATAGTTATCTCCGATACTGATGATGATGAGATATTTAGAGAAATTGAGGAGTACTATGATGATGATGATGGTGACGATGCTTAGTGTTTGTAATTTTTTTTTTATATTTTTAATTCTGTGCTTTTTTATTTACTTCAGCATATTCATTAGAGAATATGCTGAAGTTATTAGGTTCATTTTGTATAACTTCAGCCTAGAGATGTTGAAGTTATTGTTTGTACTTTGTGTGTTGTCCTCATCTCTTTCTGTATCAATATAATTCTCATCCTCTTTCTTCTTAGCTTTATGTTGTAGTATCCTTGTTATTGTTGGTATTTGCTTTTTTACTTCTAGTCAATTCTGAGTTAATACAATTAGTTTCTTTTTAAGTTTAGTTTTTGTAATCATTTTTTATGTTTTTATGCTGTATTTTTTTGTTTACTTCAGCATATTCATTAGTGAATATGCTGAAGTTATTAAGTTCATTTTCTATAACTTCAGCCTAGAGATGCTGAATCTTTTGATTGTACATGCGTATCTTTTGTGTGCTGTACACGTATGTGTGTGTGTGTGTGTGTTAAGGATATGTATTTCACATACTGTAACCTGAAGTTTTTTCTTGATAAAGTCATTGCGTACTTTTTAAAAATGCAACCAAACTTATAAGTTTGCACAACAAAAATGAATGATTTGTACTTTAGCAGTATATAAAATAGTCCAAGAGCTTTTTTTATTCCTATGAAAAAAAATCACATTTCAAATATGTCATACAATAATGAAAGTCTAAATTCAAACCAAGGATTATTGAAGGGTGGAGTATTTTCCAGTGTGTTTCTTGGAATATGGATGAGGTGCTGGGGAAGACAAGCAAGTTGTTCTGTTATGCCCAACTTGTTTACATCGACTGCATTTGGTAGACTTCAATGGTACTGATTCAGTCGCAGGGATATGCCTCTTCTTTTGTCTTCTTCCTTGTAAAATCTCTACATCGGGAGGTTTTGTGATCTCAGATTGTACATTTTGTGGTATATTCCATGATTTTTGATCTCCCACAGTATTCACATGTCCTTCATATATTTTCAACCATGTTTCTTTTGAATACCAATTTGAGCGGTAATTAGATTTCTACAAATATCTCTTATTAATAGCAGCAATTGCATGTGGACAGGGCAATTCATCAAGTTGGAATTCCAGGCAGTCGCAAGTTCTCTTCTTTAAGTCCACAATGAATTCGATTCCTTCACTATTTATTCTAAACAACATTGAATCAAGGTTGAACACCTAACAAGGAATACAAAATTAAGATAAACTATATTAGTGTATTATTGCTGCAAAAAGAAAAAGTATGAAGTTTTTTTAATGTAAGCAGTAAATCACTGCAACAGATATAAAAAATCGAAGTTAATAAATATACTCACAAACATTTTGCAAGCCAAGTCCATCTTCTTAGTCATCTCTTCTTATGCCCATATTGATACTCTGTGAAAAGTTTCATTTGCCTTTTTTCTCCATTCGTAAAACCACTCTCCCAACTTTTCTTGGATGAAATCTAACATTCTTAAAATATGCATTTCTCTCCCTTTTAGTAAAACAGAATTCATTGATTCTACCATGTTTGTTGTTAGCATATCATAACGTCGTCGTGGGAACCACGATCGAGCCCATCTCTATGGAGGCTCTTCCATTATGTAATTGTATGTTTTCTTGTCAACACTTTTGAGTTGGGACATTAACTGATTAAAATCTTCACGTTTGTATGACCTTGCAACACTTTGAAATAGATTTATTACCGTGGCTTTTGCATGTCTTTGCTTTAAATTTTTCTCAAAGTGATAAAGGCAGATACCATGGTGAGCTTCAGGAAAAACTTTTCTAATCACATTTGCGATCGATTGGTTTCTATCTGACAAGAAAACCAGTTCACGACGGACTTGAATTGCTTTTCTCATTTCCCCGAAGAACCAAATGTATGCCTCGTTGTTTTCTGAATCTGCTACACCAAAATATAGAGGAAAGATTTGATTGTTTGCATCCTTTGATACAACAACAAATAGAACACCACGATATTTTGACTTTAAAAACGTTGCGTCTACTGCAATAACGGGTCTACAGTAGGACCAACCAGCTACTGATGCCGCAGGAGCAAAGAATATGTAAGCAAATCTGTACAGTGAAACACAAAAAATTAAATCATAAGGTGTGAAGTTTTTCAAATAGGAACATTTGAAACTTCAGGCTGATGGTTAGTATTGCTTTGCTTACCTATTCTGCCCATCTTTTTTTATGCTCGTGTATGTTCCTGGTTTTTTGCGCACCATCATGTGCAGGTATGAAGGAAGAATATGGTAGTTCTCTTCGGGTGTTCCCCTTATGCAAGCAACAACTTTTTGAATAACGCGCCATGTCTTGTGATAACCAATGTCAATCCCAAATTTCTTTTTTATTTCGTTTTCTACAAAGGCTGGTGTAACCTCTATCTTTTTGTCTCGAACATGTTCTATAATTTGTTCACTTATAAAATTTGATGTAGCATGCTTCTGATCTGATTTTCTTGCATCAACCGAGCATTCATGGTTGTTATGATATTTTATCACCCTGAATAGTATGGAATTTTTTTTTCCGGTAGCACGTACATTCCAACCACATTTGTCCACGATGCATTTCAGCTCGTATATCTTTGAACATGATTTAACAGTAGTGAATTCAACTTTCTAGTTTATCTCCAAGCTGCAGAAAAATTTAGTCATGCTTTGTTTGTTCTCAAAAATTGATCCGACTCTTACTTCCTCAGGCAACGCATCGTGCCTAAGTATTTTACATGGTGGAGATTCTTTCAGCTTTCTTCTCACTCTTTTTCTTGATTTCTGAGAAGCACTAGAAGTTTCAACAATTTCTTCAATTGTATCTGATGTTATCGGTATAAGCTCCATGTTTACTTCATCTTCGTTGTTGCTTATCATTGAAGAAGGTAACAAAAAACTTTGTTGGATTGTGTGTTGGTTGTCAATTTTCATTATTAGCTGTCCTTCTTCTTCTTGGTCATCGACAAACTGGTATGAATTTATTGAAGGAGCGGGTAATTATTGCAGCATTATATATTCTGAAGCCGCTGTAATGTTAGAAGGTTGTTGCTCGTTGTCTACTTCCATTATTGGTTGTCCTACTTCATGTTGATAATCAACAAAAGGTTCTGAATCTATCGCATATGCAAGAGATTGTTTGAATGCTGCAGATTCAGAAGGTTGTATTTTTTCGATGACGAAATGGCAATTCTTGTAGGCTGAATTAGTTGTAAGCAAATGTATACAGGTACTGAGTTCTTCATCTGAAGTTACAAGCATTCCTTTGCTTGTATTTAGTTTGATATCAAACCATACTTTTAGTGAATATCTGGTTGAATCAATATTTGCAACTTCACTAATTTTCTTCAGGAAAGTATTGAATGATATGTGCTTATTAAGTAGAACAAGTTTTGTATCATGATCCAAGTATTTGAAATCAGGAGTCCACCTCCCATTAAAAGTTATAACAACGCAAATTGAACTCATCCTGCTGATTCATGTTTAGTGGCAAGTATTAGGAAAGTGAATAGAAGAATTTTTAGGTTGTTTGTGCTAAAGGTTTTACAAATGAACTAAATCACTTAAGCATCTTCTGCTGAAGTTTTTTGAAAAAAGATGTATGACATAATTAATGAATCTTGCACAGAAAACTTCAGCTTTTTAAGTGCTGAAGTTTTTAGAAATAAACTAAATAACTTCAGCATATCAGCTGAAGTTTTTATGAAAAAGCTGTATGATAGGGATTCATGAATCCAGGGAAAAAAACTTTAGCTCATTAAGTGCTGAAGCTTTAGAAATGAACTAAATAACTTCAGCACATTGGGTTGAAGTTTAGCAAAAGAATTCAACAAACTTGAGCATGTTTCAGCATTAATTGCATAGGTATACAGGAGTAACCATAACAACCACAATTAAAGTAGTAATTATATTGCGTTGGGCGTATGTGTTAGTGTAATAATTACTTTCCTATCACATTCATGCACGCTCTTCATTAGACAACGTTTAAAATTCCTCTTTGCCTTTTTATATACCATGCAGAAGTTTTTTTCGCCTATATAAGGACGCTATACCTTGTGAGTTTATTCACTCAAACACATATATTTTAGCAGACATAAAATACAAAAAGGAGAAAAATGGATGCTGTCATCAGGAAAATAGTGGACGAAATCAAGCAAGACATCATTGAGGTATTTGAGTTGAAGCTTGATGAGGTCATAGAAAAGTACGATAGGAAGCAGCAAAAAATCAACAACAAGCTTGATACGCTTGTGATGTTTGCAAGATTTGATAATCTGATGAAGATGCTCGTCCATCTGGTAGTGACGACGATGATGATGATGACATGGACGATTAGTTTTTTTTTCTATAATCCTTTTAGTTAAAGGATTATAATGTTATTTTGTTATTTATGTAATTTAATTTATGTTTTTTAATGTTTAATGAAATATTCAGTTTTTGTTTTAAGTTTTTTGTATATTTTTTTTAATATTAATTCTATTCAAACTCGAAAAATAATAGAGGATATGAACTAAATAACTTCAGCAGGAATTAACAAAAACTAATCCGAAAATTAAGCATTTTTTGGTATGAAGTTTTTGTAAAAAATCATAATAAAATACACAGTGCAGGAGGAAAACTTCAGCTCCATTTGCTGAAGTTTTTACAGATTAACCAAAGTGCTAAAGTTTTTGTGCAATATGAAATCTTAATTTATGTTTTATTTTTTACCAAGTGTAGGAGGAAAACTTCAGCTCTTCTTGATGAAGTTTTTAAAGATTAACTAAAAAACTTCAGCACCTATGCTGAAGTTTTTTGTGCGATATTTAATTTTAATTTATGTTTTATTTTTTTTTACCAAGTGTAGGAGGAAAACTTCCGCTCTTCTTGCTGAAGTTTTTAAATATTTAACTAAAAAACTTCAACACCTATGCTGAAGTTTTTTGTGCAATATGTAATTTTAATTTATGTTTTATTTTTTTTAGCCAGTGTAGGAGGAAAACTTCAGCTCATATTGCTGAAGTTTTTAAAGATTAAGTCAATAACTTCAGCTTGTTTAGCATATAAACAATGATAACACTCATATAATGTTTTAATATAATGTTGTATTATTTGCCAGTTCATTTTGCTAAATTTTTTAAATATGAACTATATAACTTCAGCTTGTTTAGCAAATAAACCAAAATTTTTAGCATATTATGCAGTGGAAAACTTCAACATATTTGTCGGATTAGAATATTAGAATTCAACGTCAAACAGATTTAGAATGCAAATTCAGCATATTAGTGAAGTTTGTCAAACAACTTCAATCAATCAATCAAAAAATATATAATTCAAAAACTATTTTGAATTCTGAAGATGAATTTGAATACTTACAATGTATTTTGTAATTTTCAATTTGAAATTTGAATCTGGTTCAAATCTAATTTGCGAGAGGCGATTTGAGAAGAGACGGAGTGATGGAGGAGATACGGAGGAGATCTGGAATTTGAATCTGGGTATGCTTGATGCATCTTTTATATGTTTTAGAAGGGGTATAATGGTCATATTATATGAATTTTTTGTTAGTTTGTTACGAAATCAATAATTTTTAAAAATAAGGTATAGGTTAAAAGGCGACAAAAATACAAGGCACGACTGCAAATAGCCCAATTGGCACGAAAATATAACCCCATTCCCACGTGGATATTAAAAAGGTACGTGCCAGCACAAGATAACTTACCATGCACCCTCTCCCTTTCACAAATGGAACAAACAAACATGAGGTAGCAGCTGTTATAAGAAAGCTATACATTAGCTTCCAATTACAGTTTTCAAAGTACTTTCAATCCCTCACGCCTCCTCCATCCGCCGCTCGTAGTCGCCGTCCGATCGACGGAGATTCATCGATTCACACAAGGATACGAAAGGACCGAATGACTAATAAATTATAGAGAGAGAGAAGACGCAGAGTCACGTGGAAAACGGTGTCGTGTTAAGATGGGGAAGAAGCGGAAGTCATTGGCATCGAAGCTGGATGAGGTGGATCGAAGCATGTATTCGACGTTTTGTAGCGGAGCGAATTCGCTTTCACAGCTTTATACTCAGGCTATGAACCAACAGAAGCTTTCCTTTCAGGCGGGTGAACGCCACGGCTTGGTATTTATTTCCTTATTTTCAATTAATTATTTATTGTTAAATATCTGTTTTTGTTTTTGTTTTTATAGCCATTTACATTTACGGTTGATTAATTAAGTAAAAGCACAAGTAGCAAAGACTTGTTTGGTAAATGCTGATATTAAGAATTTGTTGTTTTTTGTGTATTTTTTAGGCTTGAGATTTTAATGTAGAGAATTTATACATTTTAATTTTTTTTATACGGTAAACCTCAATACCAAACCCTATCCACATATCCTCCGTTGTATACTTAACTCTGAACCAGAATCCCAGGGCACCTCAGTTGTCGAGAAATGTACATTTCAGTTAACTACATAACGTTGTTTGGATATACCATTAAAAAGTGAATAATAACCTAGGAGGGACTCGGTTTCTCTTCATTCTGGTGTTTAAAAGAAGTGAACTGGTTTGTATCTGGGATGGTTCAGCTCTAAATGTTTTGTTTTGAATGCTTCCTAATATGTGGATAGCCTTATGAATGGTATGAATGATGGGGCCAAGTTCTTTGCATAGTTGTTTTCGGTGCCTCTGCTCTTCTTAGTGGGAGCTTGATTGCCGTTTGCAGTTGTTGTATCAGAATGGTTAACTGGATAAGCTCAACTAGACAACTATCATGTAAAAGTTTTGCACTAATAGCCTCGTTTCTCGATGATAACTAATGACTTTTGGTCGCATTTAGATATTTGTTATTTTTTGGACAATAATAGGAAGCAAAGGCAGAAATTTTAGGTAATAAGGAAAAGAAAGGTGACTACTCCTGCATGTGAGGATAACTTCTTGTTGAAGACACTGATAGGTGATAGGAGATGTAAGAGGAATGTTAGAAAAGCCCCAGATGCTGAAGGTTGTATGGGATTGACTTTGCCTGTAAGAGATTGATTGGTTGACGCAAACAATGAAAATAATCTATTCAAAATAATAGATTGATAGAAAGTTGAAAAGATGAACCAACCAGAGAGAAAGAATGTAGAAGGCAATAGTGGGTTGGATAGGCAAAGAGTAGCAGGTAGTTGGATAGGCGGAAAGTAGAAGGAAAGAAAGCATTATGAGATTGATGTATGTGAAGGAGGTATATTTTGTGCACAAACAAGCAGAGGCTTTAGGGATCGTTTGGTTGGGAAACAAGTTATCCCATGATTAATTATCCCGTGATTAGTTAATCCTGGGATTAGTTATCCCGCTCTTCCATTGGGATAAAAAATCACTACAATCCCGGGATTAGTTATACCACGATTTTATCCCAACCAAACATGGGATAAACTCATCTCAAATTAATCTCCCTTATCCCTCATACCAAACAAGCCCTTAGAGTCTTTAGAGAATACAGGGGAGGATATGGAAGTGGAAAGCATGAATCAGTAGGCGCTAAGTTGGAAAGTTCTCTTGAAAGAAATGGCTAGAGATGAACCAAATATCCTTATCACAAAGAAAAGAAAAAAAGAAGAAGAACCAAATAGAAGTATCTAAGAAGCAAAGGTAGAGGGTAAAGGTAAGAGGAAAACAGAGAGTGGATTACGGAAGGCCTTGATAGGAGATTAGAAGAGTGAAGTTGGGCAAAGCCCTAAACGCTAAGGTTATACGGCAATCCTTATCGGTAGCATGAAATAAGAGGGTTTTGTTGCAAATAAGGAGAATATAAACAGTGTCATCAATAGCTTTTGGATAGGTAGTTGAGAAAAAAACTGCATTAGAAGGAAAGGAGCCGTGATTGGTTGATATAGATGAAAGGCATGCTTTGTGCTGAAAGAGGTTAAGGTTTAGAGAAGTTGGAGGAGTATGTGAGGCTTCACATGCATAGGAGGCACTTTGCTGGTCTTACTTTAAAAAAACTCTTACTCAAAAAAGGATGACTTAGTTTTACCATTCTATCCCCTTCCTTTCTCAAAAAAGGATGCACTTAGCTGGTATCCCCGGGAAGATAGGGCAAAAGGAGTTATCGTTAAGATCTTCCAAGGACAGAGAATAGAAGGTAATACGGAAAGAAGAACGGTTAAAGATGGATAAAGAATGGTTGTTTGTTGAAGGCACCAAGTAATGGGTGATGGGAGATAAATGAAAAAACTTTGTAAAATCCCCGAGGGTTCATTTGGTTCACATTCTAGTTATGTTGGGCTTATGATTCAGGGATTGTTTATCCGGTGAATAATAACAAGGGATTGTTATACAGTGACTAATATTATAAGGATTGTTATGCAGTACTGTATAAATTATTATGTAAGTATTGCCTACTTTAAAGGCATTTTTGTCTTCAAAATTGTTAATCTATGTCTATTACACGTTTTCATATTCCACATTATCCCACATAAATTAATACATAAGTTTCTACATAATATAGTGCGAATTATTTAATCCCGGCTACCAACTGTTGCATTAAGTTATGCAGGTATCTTTTTTTTCCTTGTACGGTCAACCAAACGTTGCATAAGTTATGTGAGGATTATTTTTTTCTAATCCTCCAAATCAACCACTGTATTATTTTATGCTGATTGCTGAATCTTATGCTGAGCTGATTTTCTTAGTACCTCCAACCAAACGACCCTAAATTCTTAAGGAAGCTTTAGCTCCCTGGAGAGGGTAGTGTGGAAAGAAATAATGTACCGAGTAAAGAGTGTTAGAAGAAGAAAGAAGAAAGGGGCAAAAACTGCGAATATAAAAAGATGCTTTGTAGCTCCTTGCAAGCAGATCTCCGTGCTAGCCCACCCTCTGGACTGAGCTTTATTTCAGTTAAGAGATTGAACTTGATTGTTGCCAAAGAAATATAGTCATCACAAATTCTGTTTGAAAATCTGTATGGGTTGAATAGCATTTTTGACCCTAGTTGACCTACTAGGAGAACAGATAAACAAAATTGAATAGCAGCTCTGGAAGAAATTACATACATTGATTTAGACAAGACTTTTGTCTCCCATAATGATGCACTTGATCAGTAAAGAATAGGTCAGAGAAAGGTAATTCATCATTTTGTTTCTTGCTTATCTGTACAAATGTTACGTGGGTTTCCCTTTGTTCACAATATTTTTTGGTTTTCTGTTCTCAAATGTATGCGTAAAGAAAGTTAGGAACTTAGGATTCAAAGTCTTAATCACTCAGTTCTATTTTGGTTGCAGATTGGACTTGGTGATAACTGATAATTATCTCCAAACTGAACTATGTAGTTATGCCTTTAATCTAGCTAGGAATGTGCAAGTACATCTCGTTTCTAGGCTTTGATTATGCCATGTGTTTATTAAGGTTTCCTGATGTTTTTTAATGTTTGACATTTTTCTTTGTTGTGTTTTAAAGTGAATGATCTTGTGTTGTGGGGATTTGGTTTCGAATGAATCATGACATTTGATTTTGACCTGATACATCTTTATAGGAGAAACTGTATCAATCGATCTTGAGACAACAAGAGGGAGGATCCAGAGTGACAATTGCTGACATAATGAACTACCTGCAGGTTCTTTTTCTATCTGTCTCAGTTTTGTGCCTACCTTTTAGTTGATTTCCTTTCATGTCTATCTGTGGAGATCTTTATCTGCTCAGGAAATAGCTCGTGAGAACTTTGTTCAATAAACACGGAGCAGTATGATCATGAAATCTAGATGTTTGAGATGTTTTAGTCCAGCGATATCTTTTGTGCTCAGGGTCCTATTGTGGAAATTCATTCCTTTTCCATTGAAAGTGGGGAGACTCGGAAACTGATCTTTCTTGGATTAGAATAAGAAAAGAGAAAAAAGATCTTGATGAAATAGAAAGAGATACAAACTGGCCTCCTTATAAGAAAAAAAAAGTTACAATCTGACCTGAACGTTCATTTGGCTGACAAACCGCTCAGTTCATAGAATCTGCCAATCTGGTGACTCACTGCCCACTATCAGTAAACACCTTTACTTTACTATTGCTCACTCTGGTGGTGCCGCTGAGCTATTCTCCTTTTCAGAGTTTTTTATGAAAGTTTTATCTTTTATGCTCCCACCTTATCTAGGTGATCTATTTTTCTTCACTAAAAGTAATAATAGATTCATTTGGAAAGCTTCCGACTTACCCTTTCATACACAATTCAGTTACCTACCAGCTAGTAGAGCATATAACATGATTTGCGTCCTAATTGCGCTCTTCTACTATAGTTCTTCTCAAATCTTATTCAAAATTCCTCGTTATGAACCCACGAAACAATAATCAACACTATGTTTGTACTATTGTGCATTATCAATTGAGAATACCTTTTGTGTTTTGGAGTTCTACCGAGGACTGTGGCTCACGATTCGTAACTCGGTGGATAATGTGCCTGCCTTTCTACTACTTAAATACCAAGTTTTGTCTATGGCAAGGTTCGAACCGTTGACGTGCGGGTTGGTTCGAAACCGCGACGCGCGGCTAACCCACACATCATGAACTATGCTCTTGCCAAAAAAGAAGAAGAGAACATTTTGAGTAGGAGGAAAGGAGTGAGATGATTTGATAGAGGAAAGTGGAACCAATGGGGAGTCAATGGTAGTAAGGGTATGCAAGGTCTCAAGATGGTTTTATTTACTTTGCTTGTTTTGGTGTAGTGTTGTATTTCTCTGTAGATTAGGTGCTAAGTTTTTCATCTAATTGCTGCTCTCCTTCCATTTTGGCACCAGCCTAGTGCAAAACCCTTAAGGCTTTATAAATTATCCACCCCCCCAAAAAAATAAAATAAAGTAGAAACGCACACTTAACGTTTATTTAGAGCAACCTCACTTATACGAATAAGGTTTGAGGGTGCATAAATTATCCCAGGTCGGAGAAAAACATGAGAATGGAGATATAGGACTTCAGATGGTTTCAGCAGCTCTCGACCTGCTGTTTGATCAGCTCAGCATGTTTGCAGTTTACTTCTTATCTGAACTTTCTCATAAAATTTGCATAGGGCTAAGTCATCCTAATTGGTTAACGACTAGGAGATGAATCTGTGAAGAATATTTCACGTTCACTGTGGTTATGTGAAAAATTTGTATCTTTTTTTCCGATAATCAAGTACTCTCCAAGGGCCAGTGACGCACGGTTCGAACCTTGGTCAATAGCGGAACCCTTCTCTACCCTTCTCCACTTAAATACTAGGCTCGAATCTATGACTTGCGTCTGACCCACACATCATGTGCTGCGGGTTTACCACTAGACCAAAGCCTTGGAAGCAAAAAAAATTGTATTATTTTACGTTAATGGATGATACATCCTTGCTGGATAGCACCATCCTTGCTATCATGAAATTTCTCAAGGAATGAAATATAGGTGTGCTACTGATATGTTTGTAGTAGATCAGCCTACTGATTTCTGGTCATGTAGAATTTGATATGACATGGAAATTTGGGCCTGGAGAAGATTTGAGACAGCGATAAGAAGCTACTTATTATTAAATCTGATTTTCTTCGGTTTTGATTTATATACTTGTGTTATCAAGAATTTTGTAAAATTTTGAATGGGCTTGAATGTGCTCTGCATGTGATGCTCATGTTACAGTCTATTGAACCAATTAACTTCAAAGAAATGCTTTTTTGAGATAAGGTCTTTGCTAGATTATGGTTGTCAAAAAGGTGATTTGCTGGATTATAGATCTTGAAGTGTCAGTTTTAGCTTATGATTTCATTTCTTCTATAACATGTTCATTGTGATCATTTGGTTTTCAAGAGAAATGAGCGTCTTTTCAGCTATATTGTGATGGTGTTCCGTGCTCCTCGTTCTCTTTGAGATACTTCCATCTAGTTCTCTCCGTTTACTAGCTATATTGTGAGGATTATATGTGCATGTCTTATTTGAATGTGGAACAAACTCTAATCAGATACTGAAAAGATGATGGTTCTTCTATAGTGTTATTAAAATCTTTTTGCAAGCAATTCGTAAGATCATGCACCTCTGGTTCCTTGTTATAATGGAAAAATAATACCCTAATTGAATTTCACTTTGTCGGCCTGTTTGTTATCGGATTGTATAGAGTAAAACTGGGATGAACTATGCTTTTGCCATGGTTAGAAATGCCTTGGCTGAGAAATTGGCCATCGAAGGGGTCAACCTGTGAAGATGATAGTTTTCCTGTATTTTGTGCAGAAGCTATTTTCATACTATGCTGATACAGAATTGAAAATTATGTGGAGGTTGCAAAATGTTTTATCCTTAGTTCACCCTTTTTTGTCCTTTTATTGTTGCTTTCTTCATTAAATGATTGATCATAATAATCCTACACCACCCTTTAATTATTTTTTGACATTTGATCTATGTTTTATGCGTCTAAAACTGCATTTACTGATCTTGTCAGTCGGAACTGGACTATAGTGGAGAGGACCATTCAATTTCGCCTAGACTGCCGCAGAACCAGCACTCTCAACCAATGCATTTCGCAAATTCAGCCTTTCCAGTCTCTTCGGGCTCAATTGGTGTAGCAGCTCCAGGACATGGCGTACGATCAGATCATGATCTGCAATCGAAGAATTATGTTTTCTCAAATGCACTTTCAAGCCCTGTTCGACGAAGCCTGCAGAACTATCAAATTGCTCAAGGAGGTTTCCTTTTAAACAACGTGCAGCCTTCAAATGGAGCAAGAAACAACGAAACGAATGTCCAGCAGCAAAATAGGGAGTCCAATAGCAGTAACTCAGCTGATGCGTCCATGGATATGCATTCTGATAGCCCAGGTCATGATTTTACTTACTGAAGTAGTCTGTAAATAAAATGTTTCAGGAGCTGCTTCTTGTCATGCCGCGGTGTTCTAGCAGCAAGTTCAGGTTGATTGATTATCGTGTGTTGAGCAGTTATCAAGGAGTAAAATGCATTGTTGAACTGGCTGTTTGATGAAGAGATTGAAAGGTGCGTTCATGCTCGTTGTAGAGATGCACATGTGGTCTCAAGTAAAACCCAATGTGATGGGCACCATTAGTTCTCAAATACAATGTTTTTCTGTTGAACCAGTTAGTTCTTTTCGGTTTTCATTGATATTGTGAAGTGTTTCTTTAGTAGTACAAATATATATGATTGTGCTCACTTGTCGCATTCTTCGATTGCATATGTTTTTTCAGTTGACATACTGGCATCTTTTGCCAAGACTATGTTTCCAGTGATTCTCCAAGTTGTCAGAATGTGAATAAAATGAACTTCGTCAGTACAAAAGGGAAAATTGAGCATTAGAGACCACTTTGCCCCATATACCAGGGTTTCAGCCCAGACCCTTTCCAGGAAAATTGAGCAGTATCAGACCCCACACTTACTTTAAAAGCTTTAGTAAGGCATTTTTTTTAATCTGGCCAAACGATATATTACAGAATATTAAAATTTCAGAATTTCCTAAATCTGACAATACGGATAAACTGTCTGGGATAAAAAGTAGGGATGGCAATGAGGCGGTGTGGGTACAGGGGGTGTGAGTTTACATTTATGCGGGGCGGGTTGCGGGTTGGTTTATGTATTAAGCTTTTGCGGGCTTGTGATTAGATACTAGGTGTAATGTCATGGTTCATCTGAATGCTTTTGAATTTGAACATCTGTTTGCGCGTGACTTAAATAAAAAATTAATCTTTTTCTTCATATTGATATAGTTTAATACACCAAGAAAATTTTGGATTAAAATAACATAAACTACTGCCAGAAGAATCAATCACCAAATTTCAAGTTCTCCCTTATTCACTTTTGTTATTCATTCCGTTGTCATAGATTGCTTCCTTTCGTCACTATAAACTGCAACTTGAATTTTCTGAAATTTAAGCATACAACTTTAGTGATACCACATAATTATTAGTTGGTCAGCACAAGAAAATGGACCATTGATACTAGATTTCTTTTCTTTTTGGTTGGGAAAATGGAAGAGGTACTTTTCATTTTACTTCTACTGGGTCTTTTACTACTTAATGCAAAGAGTTTGGACTTTAGATAGTTTTAAGAACTTTTTTTTGTTTTTTTATAAATACCTTGAAATATGAATGAGCAGTATTCAAGAACACAGTAAAATTGCCATTTGAAATTAGGTACGTACCAACAAAAAATAATGATTTAAAGTTTTTATTTATATTTAAATTTATGAATATATAAATAGCAAAGTAGAAAAAAGGAGGGCAAAAGATTATGCGGTGCAGGACGGGGTGGGTTGAAAATACTGAAAAATAATGCCATGCGGGGCGGGGGGTTGAACCTTTTGCGGGTAGAGCCAAACCCGCCCTGCAACTGCACCACTGCCATCCCTAATAAAAAGCTAGCAAGTGCTTGGCGGCAATTTTTGAAACTGTTATTTATTTCGTCTTCTAAACATTTTGCTTGCATAAGTACCAAACAAATTTGATTTACCCCTGATTAAACATGAGACTTGAACTACAATGGGGTGTTGATGACAACCAAATTGGTAGAACAAGAATTGAAGTCGGAAAGCGCGCGTAATATAAAAAGCAAGACATAAATATTGATAAATCACCTTCTAATACAATCAACATAGGCACCTATACTAATAGAACCTCAAGAGGAACTCGTCATTGATAATCTATGTATGCTTTAAGTCATTGATAATCTCGTAAGTCGTAACTACTAACTACTTCAGCCATCTTAGATTTGGAAGCTTGCTAATAATTTAGTACATTTTGGGTAATAATTGGCCCTCATTTAACCCTAGTAAAAATAATAGTATAACTTTCCCTCGTTGTACTTAGTTTATGATGAATATTGTGATGCCTTTTGAGAGTGGAGTGAGCATTTCTCTGTTCACAGTATTCTCTTTTTGTTATATGTGACACTGTTCGTGTCTGTCATCACCAAACACTAATAAGTCGAACGAGTGGTATATGAAGTCAAAGGGTGATTGTACACAAATTTCTTCCTCATATATCAAAAGGCGAAAAAGAAAATTTTACTTAGGTGATTATTTTATTTTATTCTAATAATCCAGTTTTTAAAAGAGGACGAATTTTCCCATGCCAAATTCAGCTAACTGAGTTGAAGCTCTCATTCAAAAGCAGAATCTTCAATACTTGTCTCATCACGATGAGAGAGGCTTGTCCATACGCATGTCGGCACCAATTGTACAAAGTTAAAGCCAGAAAAGGCAAATTAAAGAGGGAGGGGTCCAACAGTCCAAATTCCAACTTCTATAGGTGCTATCTTATGGCATCTGCGTATATACAGTGCGGAAGCATAATTTTTACTAAGGAAATTCAAAAAAAATAAACAAAAGTCAAGGAAATTTAATATATATATATATATACACACGTAAAAAATTAATCTTATATATACAATGTAATTTTTCATCGATAGAGTCATCACGCGTCCCTAGCTTCACCCCTATTTGCATTGCATAAACACGTAGGGTCTCTAAGAAGAAACGAAATATTCAGGCTATCTACACATAATCAAGTTGGTTCTACTAGGGAATCCCATGCAACTTGTTTGCTACTTTTATGAGTCTATGAAAATTGATTGATGTGTCAATTTCATTTGCATTTTCTAGGACTTGTTTACTTATTCTTATAAATAGTCAGTACTATAGAATAACATTTGTCACATGCTGCATTGCCCTACTGATACTCTCGTGACAATTGCAAGATTTTCCTAGAATAATTTATTGGTGGCCCAATAGGTTTAAGACTCATAATTAATATTTAATTAATGATCAAATCTTATCCGTCCGATCGGTTATTTGATGGATGTACCAGATTAAATGAGAACCTCTATAAATTGGTCCTCTCCCCACTCATTAGGGTTACCGTATTTTTATTCTCTCTTCCATCACTAAAGTCGGCGGTAATGTAAAGTTAGGGCAAGGGGCGAGAAACCGATTACCGATTAACGCTTCCGCTTCAAGATAATGGATTCCGCTTCAGATATGTTTTTTGTAACAATTTTATGTAAAATTATCATGTTCAAGATCCTGGTAAGAATTAAAGTTTATGTTTACATGTGGGATCATGAGCATGAATATTTGAACTGATAATTTTCGTAAAAGAAAGACTATATCATTATGTTGATGCGTACTGTTCTAATGGGATTGTAATATTTTGAATCTGATTCTTTTAATTTGAGAATGATCGAACGCGACAGAAGATCTATTAGTTACGTTTTGGGCGGCTATTTGGTTTTGCGCCTGCCTTATAACCGTGGCAATTGATGTCCAAATTGTGGAACTAATTACTCCACAATATTATCAATGTAGTAATGATCTTGATTTAGTAGCTATTTAAAGTTTGATACATGTTTATGTTTAAGTTTTCGGTAGATGTTATACAGATTTTTTGCCCCACCGTTTTAAGCCTATTATGAAAGATTTTTAAGTTAATTATGACATGAGTTATTAGAATTAAACTCGTTATTGTTTTACTTGGCTATAAAGCAATTTGTTTAGGTTCTGTTTAAAGTATTTGGGCAATTAAGTTAGTAAACCCATTTATTATTATTTTTATTTCATCTATGTGATTATGCTTATATAGTTTGTTAGTCATCAAAGTAATCAAACTAAAATGTTTAAAACATACACATACATAATATTTATATTTTATGCATGTCTTGATGCTCACATAGTTTGTTCGTCACCAAAGTGATCAAACTAGATTGTTTAATATATTCACATGCATAAAATTTCCCGATGCTTATTTTATGTGTGCATTTATGTTTATATAGTTTGTTAGTCGCCAAAGTGGCCAACTAGTATGTTTATAAAAATAAAAATAAAAATATGCATACATAAAATTATAGTTTATCAATGAAATTAATGAAATGCCTATAGTTGAAAATAAATGGATAAATTAAATTTCATTATTGCTAGAACTTAAGGATTTACCCAAAGGTAAATCAATTATTCTATGAATAGTGATATGATGAGGTAAATTAATATTTTTAGTTAAATATATATTGTCTGTCCAAAGATGGTATATATATTTGGTTAAAATATTTAATTACCTATTAAAGACTAAATGGCATTTAAATTATGATAGTGTGTCGTAGTATTTACCCAAAGGAGAATTGCGATATGCTTTAACTGTTTTGTTGAATCCATATTGATTTGTGAGCATGTATTATCTATTTTGCAGCTATTCCTTTTCATTCGCTTGCTTCGTCTGTTACTGTGTTCAACAGATTGAACTTCTTTGAATTGCGTGAACAAGTCCAATTCCACTTAGGTGTGATGGATCTTGACTTGACTCTGCTGAATGATAAGACCAGTACCATTACTGATTCGAGTAGTGCGGATGAGAAATATTTCCATAAAGCATGGGAACGCTCTAACAGGCTAAGCCTTATGTTTATGCGAATGAATATTGCCAATAATATTAAGAGTACTATTCCACAAACAGAAAGTGCCAGGGAATACCTGAAGTTTGTGGAAGAACGTTTTCGTTCTGCAGATAAGTCTCTCGCTAGTACACTAATGGCTGAACTCACGACCATGAAGTTTGATGGGTCGCGTAGTATGCAAAACCATATCATCGAGATGACTAACATTGCAGCAAGACTTCAGACCTTGGGGATGAAAGTGGATGACTCCTTCTTGGTTTAGTTTATTCTGAACTCGTTACTTCCTGAGTATGGATCTTTTCAAATTAACTATAACACTATTAAGGATAAGTGGAATGTTAGCGAATTGTCCAGTATGCTTACTCAAAAGGAGTCAAGACTTAAGAAACAAGGGAGTCATTCAATTAACCTCATGGGTCAAGGAGTTGGTAAAGGACTTAAAGTGAAGGCCAACAAGTTCAAGAAGAAGAAAGCACCTGCTAAAGCTCAACAGGATGCTAACAAGGAACATAAGGCAAATACGCGTCGTTTCTGTAACAAGGAAGGATACTATCAGAAAGATTTCCTGAAACGTAAAGCTTGGTTCGAAAAGAAAGGTACAATTAGTATTTTTGTATGTTTCGAATCAAATTTAGTAGAAGTTCCTAATAATACTTGGTGGCTTGATTCTGGTGCAACTGCTCATGTATTTACTACATTGCGGGGATTCCTTACGATCCAAACTACAAATCCAAATAAGGATTTCTTGTTCATGGAAAATCGTATGAAGGCTCCAATTGAAGGCAGAGGGATTTATTGTTTGTGTAACGACCCGGCCGGTCGTTTTGAGCTTTTACACTTTGATCGCTAGTTCTCGGGCATGACTTGCCCCGTGTGGTGTATTATGACTTATGTAAATCGTCGGCGTTGGGTTTCAGGTTAATCAGAATGAATTTGGATGAACAGTTCTCAGTTGAAGCTTGAAATTTGAAAGGTTTGACCAAGATTTGACTTGTTTGTATTTGATCTCGGATTTTAATTTTATGATTTGGATAGCTTCGTTGGGTGATTTATGACTTAGGAGCGCAATCGGAATGCATTTTGGAAGTCCGTGGAAGGATTTGGCTTGAATTGGCAAAGTTAATATTTTGGCGAATTCCGGTTGATAGGTGAGATTTTGATTCGAGGGTCAGAATGGAATTCCGAGAGTTGATGTAGCTTTGTTATGTCATTTGTGATGTGTGTGCAAAAATTTCAGGTCATTTGGACGTCGTTTGGTCGACTTTTTGATCGAATTCGGATTTCGGAAGTTTTGGAATTCTTAGACTTGAATCAGAGGGTGATTTGATGTTTTGATGTTGTTTTGAGCGTTCCGAAGGTTGGAACAAGTTTGAATTATGTTATGGGGTGTGTTGGCATGTTTGGTCGGGGTCCCATGAGGCTCGGATATGTTTTGGAAGAGTTTTTGGAAGATTTTGCCGTTTTGAGCATAAGCATGTAATGATCCAAAAGTCCATTTTAGTTCTAGAGATCGAAATTTAATTTCAAGACTTCCAAAATTTTGATAATGAATTATAGGAATGATCTGGAAAGTTTGGTCTAATTTCATCAAGTCGTGATTGGGTTTTTGACACGAAACATGAGTTAATTGTTTAACGAGTGAAATGGGTATTGAACTGAGCAAATGAGCTTCGAATGGAGTTTCGACTGAAGGGCTATGTTCGTATTATTATTTGTGACTCATAGGAACAAGAATCATCAAATTCCGAGTTCGTATGATGGAGTTTGAGCCTTTTTAGCGAAAAGAAAAGTTGCTGCAATTTTCTGGGCAGTTTCTGCATTTTTCGCACGTGTGAACAGTAACCGCACATGCGTGAACAATTCTATGTACAGTACCCCGTGAACAGTCGTGAACAGTACCGGACAGAATGTTAAGTTCTGGAAAATGGGATTCCCATTTTCCATTTTTAGCAAATTGGAGCTCGGGGAGAGGCGATTTTCGGGATATTTGCAGAGAAAACATTGGGGTAAGTGTTCTTAACTTAATTTTGGTTAGATTACCCGAATCTATTACTAGTTTTGGCATTTAATTGGTGATTTTAGTTGGAAAAATCTTGAAAATCCTCTTGGTTTAATTTGAAGATTTGAGGGTTGAGTTGATGTCGAATTTTAGTAAAATTGGTATGGTTGGACTCGTGGTTGGATGAGGTTTCATATTCCGTAATTTTTGTCGGGTTCCGAGACGTGGGCCCCGCGGGCGAATTTTGAGTGCAATTTCGAATTTTTAATGGAAAATGTAGAATTTCATATGAAATTAATTCCTATAATTTTTATTAATTCAGAGGTCGATTTGAGAGACAAAGGCATCACGAGCTAGAGGATTAGCCGATTCGAGGTGAGTAATGATTTTAAATGATGTCCTGAGTGTTTGAAACCCCGGATTTGCACATCGTAGTGCTATATTGAGGTGAGACACGCGCTGGATGATGAGTGCGGGGTCTTTTACTACCGGGGATTGTGACTTGGTCCATCCCGATTGATGATTTTACCGCATATTTGATTGAAACTTATTTGTTATCATCATGATTTGGGTTGATTGCCATACTTGGGCTTCGTGCCAATTATTTGAATCCTTTGGGAATTTTTATCACTATTTCCTCACTGTTTTGACTTATATTTAAACTCAGTTCTGTTGATAATTATTGTTTTACAAACTCAGCCGCTTTTATGCAGATTTGAAAACTCAAATGATATTTCTAAATAGTATTTTGGGCTGAGAACTACTGTTTTACAAATGCCCGAGGTGCTTATGATGATTTCCGGACTGAGTGTGGCCGAGGGCCATATATGAGGATATGCTGAGTGATATGAGGCCGAGGGCCTGAGATACTATTTATGCCACGAGGTGGCTTGAGTGATGTGAGGCCGAGTGATATGAGGTCGAGGGCCTAAGATACTTTATATGCCACGCGGTGGCTTGAGTGATCTGAGGATATGCTGAGTGATGATGCCACGAGGTGGCTTGATATAGCGCTTGGGCCGTAAGGGGCCCCTCCGGAGTCTGCACACCCACAATGAGCACGGGTACCCATTGTTCTGAGTGATTGATACTATGCTTGAGGGGCTGATATGAGTGATTGTGAGGTAGCCCGAGGGGCTGATACTATTCTGAGAGTGAGCCCGAGGGGCTGTTACTGATCTGATATTGAGCCCGATGGGCTATTACTATTCTGATATTGAGCCCGAGGGGCTGGCACTATTCTAATATTGAGCCCGAGGGTCTGGTTCTGTTGATATTATGCCCGAGGGGCAGTTTGTTGTACATGTTTTGCCCGAGGGGCTATTTACATTTCTATCATTTTGTTACTCATTTGTAAACTACTTGCTTTACTTGTTGGAAAAAAGGGATTTTCACCTTATTTCTCACTGCTTTACTGTTTAAAGTGATTTTACTGCTTCAGTATGGAATACCTTGTGTTTTTGCGTGATTTCTTGCCTTCAGTCTTTATTTATTATTATTACTCACTGAGTCGGAGTACTCACATTACTCCCTGCACCTTGTGTGCAGATTCAGGTATGTTTTGGCTGATCGGAGGCAGAGTCATCAGGGTTTAGCAAGGTAGCTGCCGGCGTTCGCAGCACTGCTTTTCTCTCTCCTCATTTCATTAGTTTGTATTTGTACACTCCAGGCTTTCAGTTGTATTTATACCCTAGTAGATGCTCGTGACTTGTGACACCCCGGTTAGGGCTGTGTCGGGCTGGATTTCTGCATTTCTTATTCATACTTTCCGCTATTTGGTACTATTAAACCATGTTTATACTACATTTGTGTTAAATTACTGTTTTAAAGGACGAGTTTGGTTAGACTGGCTGGCCTTGTCTTCACGAGAGGCGCCATCACGACCAGGGTCGGGATTTGGGTCGTGACAAGTTGGTATCAGAGCTTAGTTTACATAGGTCTCACGAGTCATGAGCAGGTTTAGTAGAGTCTCGCGGATCAGTATGGAGACGTCTGTATTTTTCCTCGAGAGGCTGCAAAATCTTTAGGAAAACTTCACAATATTGAATTCTTATCGTGCGTCCTTTGATTCAGCTTGAAATGTAACTCTTTGAATTCCTTCCATGCGTTCGTATGCGCGCATGAGCGCTCAGTATCAGATGTGCCTTGATGGTTTGTGATTTCCCGATCGAGGGGCGATGTGTGATCTCTGTAAGTTGATGTTGGGCCAGTCTGAAGGACTTGAGGCCGGATATTTGCCTATGGCTTGAGCACCAAGGTGCTGATTGTGTGAGCAAGTGTTTTGAACTTATATATTCGGTATTGTCCCTATTAGTGGAAGTGACGGTTGAGTAACTATGTGATGAGTATGTTAGTACTGCGAGATGTATTCATATGATTTGGAAACGACAAGAAGGGTCTGCTGGAGGACAGAAGAACTATTAGGTGCTTGAATTCCATCTTGATTCGAGGTATAGCCCTGAGTTATAGGCGTGTGAAAAATCTTTTCATGTTTCCCAGTTGTGAGTGAAGTAAAAAAAAATCATGTTGCGGTATGAGTTCAGACTCAGGAAGGCTAAGTGATTGCGTACAGTTTATGATGGTGGAAGGTATACATAAATGTTAGTTAAGGCGAAGCAGGTGGGTTATCTCCTGCAAAGTGTTCTAGAGTTGTGTGATCTTTATGTTATCTGTTAGAAGATCCCATTTACAAGTGAAATATATATGTGAATTTAATTTGGGTCGCTTAAGAGAGTGGGTTTAATTGTTATGAGAGTAAATACGAGATTTGTAGAAGATATGAAGTACCAGATGGTCTGTGTTCCACGAGCTTATGAAGGATTGAGTTAATCTCACTATGGTATTATGGCAGCAATAAAGTGTATGTGTTATGAGTTATGGTGCGTGGTTGACCTATGGCTTTGAGCCAAGTGGGGGAGTCCGTTATTGAATAGTTGATTGCACGGTTATGTGCTCTAATGGTCCTAGTTCGAGGCGCATTTGTGAGTCAGTTATGGCTCCAGTAAAGGAAATTTCAATAAAGGCTATGTTATTCTTTATGGGTGTACGAGAATCGAGGAATGACTTGAGTTGTGGTTGGTAAGGAATGCTCGGTGCATAGGGCAAGAAGTTGCTTGGTTATATTGGAATGAGGTCACATTCTGTAGTGTCAGAGTGCTAATGAAGCACAGGTTGTTCGGTTCGTTTAATCAATCTAACTACGATTTGAGTAGTGTGGATGACTCTAGAGAATGGTCCTATTGTGTTCAAAACTCTACATGCAATAATTGGAGGCTTCTAAGTTGTACTTATGGATAGAAACTGATTTTTCAGTGGAAGATGGCAAGACTTGTGGTATTTTCTATATTAATTATGGGATTCTATATATCAGTATCGGGAAGGTGAAGGTAATGGCTTTGGGGAACACTTAAAGAGTATTCAGCGGCTTAGGATCCTTAGACGGTGTAGCTTTATGCTTGGGTTTCGTGTGATAAGCCTAGGTTGAGGAAATTGTGGTGCTACAGCAAGAAGGAATATCAAGTTGAAGATGAATTAGAAGGAATTTAGATAGATGGGGTATCTTGATAGTAGACCAAATTGGTATGGTAAGGATATGATTAATTCCTTATGTGTGTTCGAGGTAATGAGTTCCTACAGCTATTTTGCAACAATGCTCTTGGGTTTTGATGGCTTGCTTAGCTTGGTATAGTTAGAAGGATTCAGTCCTAGAAGTTGAATTTGTGCAAATAGAATTGGGAGAGTTCTTATTGATTTCTACCGTGGTTGGAGAGGTGCAATTTCTTCGAGTGTGAGAAGCATATGATATGTAATGATTTTTCTTCTAGATGGGATCAATGGAAGTTCTTGGCTAGATGAGTTACAGTTCAGTTCTAAAAGGAAGTTCATAAAATTCTTAGGCAGCGGGTAGCCTCAGATGATTAAGGAAATGGTACTGCTAATTGGAAATGATTTGACGAGAGTCTATGTTTTAGTAAAAGGGCAATGTTATTAAGTTGATAGCACTTTGGTAGTATTGCGACACCTTCTTTTTAGATCGACTGGTGATATTCAGGTTTGCTTGGTGGCACAGGGAAATTTTAGAGTATCTATAGTGGAATGATTGGGTATTAGAGGTGTGGCATATATTCGGATGGCGAAATTAGGATAGGATATGGCGATTCATGTGTCGTATGGACGTGGATACGAAAGTTCTCATATTCAGGCTATGTTGTGATTGTAGATCGTGTGTATCAGCACTGTTTAGTGACTACCGAGATTTGGAGGCCCAAGTGGATCTTTCTTTGCTTGGTATGTTAGATTTTGGATGTGATGTTGGGGATTTAGACTGATCATCTCAGTGTTGGGTTATTCTGGACTATTGCGCTATGGGCTAGGTTGGAAATGCCAAAGGTTGAGTAGCGATGTGCGTCGGGTTATGTTCTAGTGGAGTGGTTTATATTTCATAGACCCAGCGGACGGCTGGGAAGAATTGCTTTTCTTAATTGGGCCTTCGTTATGGATGTCAGTGCAGAGGTTTCTACCATTGATTCACTTCCTGTGTTGAGGGACTTTCCTGAAGCGTTTCTTGTGGCCCGACATGTCGTCGGGCGAGGTTGTGGATTTCGGTATTTATGTGATGTCGGACACTGTATCGTATGGCTCCGGCAGGAGATATGGTAGTTGAAGGAGCAACTTTAGGCTTCCTTGGTAAGGAGTTCGTTGGCAGGCCAATGTGGATGCATGTTCTAGCTCGAGTCGGCTTGGTTGGCCACGAATTGTATTGTTGAGGGATAGGTTGATTCGACTGTTATTGAGCTTATTAATGATCTGGGGATATCTATGAGTTGCCTTTCTGTGTTGCGAGACATTATGATTTATTGGTTATGGGCACATATGGTGCGGTTCTAATGGGGTTCATAGTGGAAGTCGAGCGGGAAGAGTAATCGGGTGTTGCTCGGTGAATAGTATCGGTTACGTCCTATCGGGTTTGCGTGGTGTATGTTATTTGCTTCACCGTGAGTATGATGAATTGCTTTGGTTCCAGATATCAAATTGTGCGTGGTTGTCGATTTCGAGCATAGTGACTTAAGGTGGTTCCATGTGGAGCAGTGTTTAAATAAGGTCGCGCATTGCAGTGAATATATGTAGAGGTATGACCTGGCAGGTTAGATTCGTGCGTTCTGTTCCTATGATGTGAGACGGGTTCTTAGTCCTGCGTTGTGGTGGTACTGGTGAGCTTGAGGTACAACTCTTTCATTTGAGTCATTTTCATGATTTGAGTATGTTCGGACCGTTGCTTATTGGTGCGCGTATTATGCTAGATGTGGCTTAGGCCTCTATTGGTGTGACATGTCACCAGGGTAGTGTGTTGGGTCAGAGGAGATCGTTGGGATCATTAATGAAAATAAACGGATTCGGTTTCAGCATGTTTGATAGGTAAACATCGAGGTTCGGTTCAAAAAAGAATTGCTATGGTAATTGCCAGAGGAGAAATGGCTTCATGAATGGTTGATCTGAGAAATGGTTATGGTTTATTGCGTGTTTCATTTATCGTTGGCAGTATATGAAAGTGTTGGAATGAGACTTTAGCTGATAAGAGGTTTTCTATCGGTATTTGGTTGTTATGGGCAACTGCTGTGAATAGAAGTTATTGCTGCGAGCGTTAGAGTTATATGGTATATCATGGGATTGCTCCCGAGGTTGCAGGCATAGGTTACTACAGCTAGTTCGGGTCTATTCAAAGTATAGGTGTGAGGTTTTGATCGTATTGATGGTTTCAGAAGTGAAAATGTGGTTCTATGGTTTATGGGCTAGATTGGATTATGTAATTTTAGTTAAACGGTGTTATCGGACCTATATGAGATAGGGTGACATGGGATCACCCCCGGCTATATGCATGGTAAGGTTATTCAGCGATTGGTGGGCATTTAGAACAGCTCTGGGTACGTTCGAGGACGAACATGTGTTTAAGTGGGGGGGATGTAACGACCCGGCCGGTCGTTTTGAGCTTTTGCACTTTGATCGCTAGTTCTCGGGCATGAATTTCCCCATGTGGTGTATTATGACTTATGTAAATCGTTGGTGTTGGGTTTCAGGTTAATCAAAATGAATTTGGATGAACAGTTCTCAGTTGAAGCTTGAAATTTGAAAGGTTTGACCAAGATTTGACTTGTTTGTATTTGATCTCGGATTTTAATTTTATGATTTGGATAGCTTCGTTGGGTGATTTATGACTTAGGAGCGCAATCGGAATGCATTTTGGAAGTTCGTGGAAGGATTTGGCTTGAATTGGCAAAGTTAATATTTTGGCGAATTCCGGTTGATAGGTGAGATTTTGATCCGAGGGTCAGAATGGAATTCCGAGAGTTTCTGTAACTTCGTTATGTCATTTGTGATGTGTGTGCAAAATTTCAGGTCATTTGGACGTCGTTTGGTCGACTTTTTGATCGAATTCGGATTTCGGAAGTTTTAGAATTCTTAGGCTTGAATCGGAGGGTGATTTGATGTTTTGATGTTGTTTTGAGCGTTCTGAAGGTTGGAACAAGTTTGAATTATGTTATGGGGTGTGTTGGCATGTTTGGTCAGGTCCCATGAGGCTCGGATATGTTTTGGAAGAGTTTTTGGAAGATTTTGCCGTTTTGAGCAAAAGCATGTAATGATCCAAAGGTCCATTTTTAGTTCTAGAAATCGAAATTTGATTTCGAGACTTCCTGAATTTTGATAATGAATTATAGGACTGATCTGGAAAGTTTGGTCTAATTTCATCAAGTCGCGATTGGGTTTTTGACAAGAAACATGAGTTAATTGTTTAACGAGCGAAATGGGTATTGAACTGAGCAAATGAGCTCCGAATTGAGTTTCGACTGAAGGGCTATGTTCGTATTATTATTTTTGACTCATAGGAACAAGAATCATCGAATTCCGAGTTCGTATGATGGAGTTAGAGCCTTTTTAGTGAAAAGAAAAGCTGCTGCAATTTTCTAGGCAGTTTTTGCATTTTTCGCACGTGTGAACAGTAACCGCACCTGCGTGAACAGTACCGTGTACAGTACCTCGTGTACAGTACCCATGAACAGTACCGTGAACACTCGTGAACAGTATCGGACAAAATGTTAAGTTCTGGAAAATGGGACGAATCCCATTTTCCATTTTTAGCAAATTGGAGCTTGGGGAGACGCGATTTTCGGGATATTTTCAGAGAAAATAATGGGGTAAGTGTTCTTAACTTATTTTTGATTAGATTACCCGAATCTATTACTAGTTTTGGCATTTAATTGGTGATTTTAGTTGGGAAAATCTTTAAAACCCTCTTGGCCTAATTTGAAGATTTGAGGGTCGAGTTGATGTCGGATTTTAGTGAAATTGGTATGGCTGGACTCGTGGTTGGATGAGGTTTCATATTCCGCAATTTTTGTCGGGTTCCGAGATCTGGGCCCCACAGGCGAATTTTGAGTGCAATTTCGAATTTTTAATGGAAAATGTAGAATTTCATATGAAATTAATTCCTATAATTTTTATTAACTGAATCGAATTATTGTGGCTAGATTTGAGGCATTCAGAGGTCGATTTGAGAGACAAAGGCATCACGAGCTAGAGTATTAGCCG
The DNA here is from genome assembly GCF_000715075.1 of Nicotiana tabacum. Taxonomy (NCBI): domain Eukaryota; kingdom Viridiplantae; phylum Streptophyta; class Magnoliopsida; order Solanales; family Solanaceae; genus Nicotiana; species Nicotiana tabacum. The sequence continues at coordinate 55,695,950 of NC_134095.1, read as the reverse complement.
GTTCGAGGTGAGTAATGATTTTAAATGATGTCCTGAGGGTTTGAAACCCCGGATTTGCACATCGTAGTGCTATATTGAGGTGAGACACGCGCTGGATGATGAGCGCGAGGTCTTTTACTACCGGGGATTGTGACTTGGTCCATCCCGATTGATGATTTTACCGCATATTTGATTGAAACTTATTTGTTATCATCTTGATTTGGGTTGATTGTCATACTTGGGCTTCGTGCCAATTATTTGAATCCGTAGGGAATTTTTATCACTATTTCCTCACTGTTTTGACTTATATTTAAACTCAGTCCTGTTGATAATTATTGTTTTACAAACTCAGCCGCTTTTATGCAGATTTGAAAACTCAAATGATATTTCTAAATGGTATTTTGGGCTGAGAACTACTGTTTTACAAATGCCCGAGGGGCTTATGATGATTTCCGGACTGAGTGAGGCCGAGGGCCATATGTGAGGATATGCTGAGTGACATGAGGTCAAGGGCCTGGGATACTATTTATGCCACGAGGTGGCTTGAATGATGTGAGGCCGAGTGATATGAGGCCGAGGGCCTGAGATACTATATTATGCCACGAGGTGGCTTGAGTGATGTGGGGTCGAGTGATATGAGGCCGAGGGCCTAAGATACTTTATATGCCATACGGTGGCTTGAGTGATGTGAGGATATGCTGAGTGATGATGCCACGAGGTGGCTTGATATAGCGCTTGGGCCGTAAGGGGCCCCTCCTGAGTCTGCACACCCACAGTGAGCGCGAGTACCCATTATTCTGAGTGATTGATGCTATGCCCGAGGGGCTGATATGAGTGATTGTGAGGTAGCTCGAGGGGCTGATACTATTCTGAGAGTGAGCCCGAGGGGCTGTCACTGATCCGATATTAAGCCCGAGGGGCTACTACTGTTCTGATATTGAGCCCGAGGGGCTAGCACTATTCTAATATTGAACCTGAGGGTCTAGTTCTGTTGATATTATGCCCGAGGGGCGGTTTGTTGTATATGTTTTGCCCGAGGGGCTGTTTACATTTCTATCATTTTTGTTACTCACTTGTAAACTACTTGCTTTACTTGTTGGAAAAAAGGGATTTTCACCTTATTTCTCACTGTTTTACTGTTTGAAGTGATTTTTTTTGCTTCAGTATGGAATACCTTGTGTTTTTGTGTGATTTCTTGCCTTCAGTCTTTATTTATTATTATTACTCACTGAGTCGGAGTACTCACATTACTCCCTGCACCTTGTGTGCAGATTCAGGTATGTTTTGGCTGATCGGAGGCAGAGTCATCAGGGTTTAGCAAGGTAGCTGCCGGCGTTCGTAGCACTGCGTTTCTCTCTCCTCATTTCATTAGTTTGTATTTGTACACTCTAGGATTTCAGTTGTATTTATACCCTAGTAGATGATCGTGATTTGTGACACCCCAGTTAGGGCTGTGTCGGGCTGGATTTCTGCATTTCTTATTCATACTTTTCGCTATTTGGTACTATTAAACCATGTTTATACTATATTTGTGTTAAATTATTGTTTTAAAGAACGAGTTGGGTTAGACTGGCTGGCCTTGTCTTCACGAGAGACGTCATCACGACTAGAGTCAGGATTTGTGTCGTGACAGTTTGATCGTGGAGACTAGACGTCACCTTGATCTATTACAGACTCTTTATGTACCTTCAGTTTCTAGGAATTTGATTTCTTTTCCAAGACTTGATGTTTTCGGATTTGATTTAAAGTTTGGAAATAGATTTTTCAATTTATATAAGAATGTTATTTTTATGGTTCTGGTTTTCTTAGTGATGGTTTATATAAATTGAAACTCGATATTGGCTTTTCTGAATCCCTTCTTAATGTTCAACATAATATTGGAATCAAACGTAGTTCACTAGATGAAAGTTCTGCTTACTTATGGCATAGACGTTTGGGTCATATATCCAAAGAAAGGTTAGAAAGATTAGTAAAGAATGAGATTCTTCCGAATCTAAATTTTACTAATCTTACTATATGTTTGGATTGCATTAAGGGAAAGCAAACCAAGCATAGTAAGAAAGGTGCCACAAGAAGCACCCAACTTCTTGAAATTATACACACCGATATTTGTGGACCCTTTGATGTTCCATCTTTTGGTGGAGAGAAATATTTTATCACTTTTATCGATGATTTTTCACGTTATGGATATATCTATTTGCTGAAAGAAAAATCTCAAGCAGCAGATGCTCTCAAGGTGTTTGTTAATGAGGTTGAAAGGAAATTAGATAAAAAGGTGAAAATCATTAAGTCAGATAGAGGTGGTGAATATTATGGAAAATATAATGAGTTAGGACAATGTCCAGGTCCATTTGCAAAGTTCCTCGAGGAACGTGGTATATGTGCACACTATACTATGCCAGGAACACCTCAACAAAATGGTGTTGCAAAAAGGCGTAATCGAACACTTATGGACATGGTTAGGAGCATGATAAGTAATTCCTCATTACCCAAATCATTGTGAATGTATGCTCTTAAAACCGATGTATATTTATTAAATAGGGTTCCTAGTAAGGCAGTTCCAAAGACCCCTTTTGAACTGTGGACAAGAAGGAAACCTAGTTTAAGGCACCTGCATGTTTGGGGTTGCCTAGCGGAAGCTATAGTTTATAATCCACAAGAAAAGAAATTAGATTCTCTAATAGTAAGTGGTTATTTTATTGGTTACCCAGAGAAATCTAAAGGGTATGTGTTTTACTGTTCAAACCATAGTTCGAGAATTGTTGAAACCGGTAATGCAAGATTCATTGAGAATGGTGTAGTTAGTTGGAGTGTTGAAAAGCAAAGTGTGGAAATTAAAGAGGTGAGGGTCAATATTCTATTACCTAGTGTAGACACCGGATTTTTGACCATCCCCGAGAATTTTCACATTTTTAGCGTGGATATGTGAAATTGGGTCTAATATAGCCATTTTAACTATTTTTACCATATTTCGTTGCAAAAGGAAAAAATTACAAAAAATATATATATAAATTTTAGTTTATGTATTTCTCATAAACTTGAAAAAATACAAAAATTGTACTTTATTTTGGTACTTTATATAAATTCGAAAATTACAAAAAAATATAATTCTATTAATGTTTTGTAGTCATTTTAAATTTTGAAAAATACAAAAATGTTACTTTATATTTTATCTTTATATAAAAACAAAAATTACAAAAAAAAATAGTTTTATTAATATTTCGTAGCTATTTTAATCTTGAAAAAATATTAAAAAAGATATAGTTTTGTTTAAATATTAGTCTTATTTTGGTAGTTATTTTGCTTACATAGGATTAGTCGAACAACGTCGTGTTCTTAATCGGGTCCGGGCAAAAGAATAATATTCGGGTTCAAACTACCCGTTGTTAGGCCTAATTTTCGGACCTAGCCCATAATAATCCGAGTCCACCACACATGAGGGGACACACGTGGGGAACACGGACGGAATCCCATACATGGGGAACCCCACCACGCGTGGGGAACACAAGCCTCGAACCCCACCACGCGTGGGGCTCATTTTTCTGGCCAAATGGGCATTAATACACGGACAAGGATTTTGAAAGAAAAAAACAGGACTTGGGAAAAATTTGGTACTGTTCACGCTTCTTCTTCCTAAAGAAGAAGAAGCAAAAAACCCTAGCAACTAAAACCACCACTCCCTCTGTCCCAACGACCTACTCCCTCGACACCGTCCAAACTCCACCCCGTCTCCTCCCAACTTCGTCACCATCTTGTCCGAAAACCACCAGTCCAAACACCACCACCCGCAAACCCTACTGCCCAAACTACTAGCCCATCGTCACTCTTCCTCCTCCTAGTTCCGAAACCACCGTCGTCACTGCCCAACACCACCTTCCCGACAGCCTGTCGCAACCAACTCCCCCTCCAACCAGCAACCACCCGTCAGCATCCCCCCTCGTCGTCATTTTCTAGTCAACAATCAAATAACCAATGAACATCACCGGAAAAACCAGACCAACGACACCTTCCCATCGTGTTAACCGCTGCCCAAACGACCCCTCGTAATCCCTGCAAACCAGTAGCAGCGTCGTCACTGCCCAAACCACCCTTCATAGCTGCTCCGTCCTCAAGCCAAACGACCACCGGAGCCCCCGACGAGCAGCAGCTGTTGCTGCTGCGTCGTCACTATCCGTCGCGCCACCAGCTCCTTCCGTAGCTCCTCCTTCCTCGCATCTAACGACCCCTTTTGTTGCATTTTCGAGCCAACCTGCTGTGTCGAAAAAATCCAGCAGCAGCTAACCTCTCGAAAATCCAGCTGCAGCAACAGTTTTCTTTGGGTCCAAGCGTTCTATTTCCATCGAGGTCGTCTTCGGTTCGTCGAGGTCCGGTACATTGAGTTTGACATCGAGGTTTCAACGTTCCGTCATTGGAGAGGTTTCCGATAGTTGTCGGGACAGTTTGGTTGTTGTTCTTGCTTCAAACAGGTGCATACACATTTCCAAACTTGTGATATTTGCTTAAATGGAATGAAATGATATGGATTTCCTATGCACTGTTTGTGTATCGGCTTTGTTGAATGTCTCTTCCTTCGTTTCATTATTTTAAGTAGTTATTCCGCATTTTGTTTCTTCATGCTCAGATCATTGTTATCTAAATGCTTGTCTCAATAGTTGTTTGTACATGTAGTAGTAATGTTAAAATCATAGGAGTAATTTTAATCCCGCGGAAAAAATACTCGTTTCATCAAATAAGTTTAATCTACAACCCATGACCTCGCAAAGTAGCAAAAAATGTAGTTATTTTAGCCTTGTCCCTTTTTCTAAAAAAAAAGAAAAATAAATAAATAAATAAAAATGAGACGAGCCTCGCCAAATAAAAGGGACAAATTGCGGGGCCCTCATAGATATATATATATCATAATAAATACTTAGATTCCGGGATGGGCCGTTTAGCAAATTTCACGGCCCTACCCAAAATAATGATACGCTAGTCGCTTTAGGCGCGTATTTAATAATGTTATCTCTCTAAACTCGGGTGTACATTTATGTGACCCAATCCAATTCTCAACGGAGTCGAAATGTGTTTCTAATCACGGGTACATTGATTGTGACGTGGTTCGAGATGCGTGTCTATGACGTTGCAAATTCATTTTAAAAAATAAGAATGAGATGAGCCTCGCCAAATAAAATACAAATTGCGGGGCCCTCAGTAAATATTTGCTTTAAAAATTGTTTAGACTTTGGGATGGACCGTTTAGTAAAATTCCACGGTCCTACCCAAAATAAATACGCTAGTCGCTTTAGGCGCGCCTTTAATAATTTAATTTCCTTAAACTCGGGTGCACATTGATGTGACCCAAATCCAAATCTCAACGGAGTCAAAGTGTGTCGACGACCACGGGTACATTGATTGTAACGTGGTTCGAGATACATTTTTATAACGTTGCAATTCTTGATAAAAATAACAGTAAATGATAAAAGCGGTTGAAAGATAAAATTTGCACATAAGTTCATATTGTATTTAAAATCAGATAAATAAGCCAAATATAACAGTTGAGCAACCGTGCTAGAACCACGGAACTCGGGATTGCCTAACACCTTCTCCCGGGTTAACAGTATTCCTTATCCGGATTTCTGGTACGCAGACTGTAATATAGAGTCATTCTTTTCCTCGATTCGGGATTAAAATTGGTGACTTGGGACACCCTAAATCTCCCAAGTGGCGACTCTGAAATAAATAAACAAATCCCGTTTCGATTGTCCTTTAATTGAAAAAAACTCCCTTGCGCCCTCGCGGGTGCGGAAAAAGGAGGTGTGACAGCTCTGGCGACTCTGCTGGGGATCATTGACCTAGAACCACTGGTTCAGGGTTAAGAATTCGAGCTTAAAATAATTGTTATTATTTGGCTTTATTTATTATCTGATTTTTACGTGTTTGAGCCTAATGTGCTAAGTGCTGCTTTTACTGCTTTGATATTATTTGAACTGTACATATAAACTGTGCCGAAACCCCTCTCTTCTCTCTCTTGGGGAGTGCACGCTGGTCGTGGCTTCTTTCTGTTAGTGTCATATACCAAAATAGAACGAGGATTCGGAGGAGTTGCAAAACCGGATGGCCCTTTGGTTACCGGTACACAGCTCCCATCCTTGGCTCGAGTTGTCCGCTCGGGTAAGCCAGGTCTAGAACAAATACACAGGTTATGAACTTAGAATAACTCAGCTTCATGCCGGATCCCTAGTAGGAACGTTTATTTGCATCATGTGCATTTGACTTAGGGGACTCAACACAGGGGTTGGGTCCGTCTAGGACAAGCAACCTGAAAATAATAGACCATCTTTGGCATCCTATGTGCTACATGTTATATTTATTCAAGGGTGAATGGGTCATTTGACGGACCAATGATATTTGCGGACAAATGACACTCCTTATCATGCTGATCACATTAAATAAGAAAGTTGCACGATTTTTTAGATAAGCATGCTATTATGTTAATTAAGCACATGGGGAACATTGTGGAATTCAAGAAGCCTTGGTATTCCATATGTCCCCCATACTTTATTTTTTGGGAAAAGCACATGGGGAACATTTGTGGAATCCAAGAAGCCTTGGTATTCCACATGTCCCCCATGCTTCATTTTTTGGGAAAAGCACATGGGGAACATTTGTGGAATCCAAGAAGTCTTGGAATTCCCTATGTCCCCCACGCTTCATTTTTTGGGAAAAAGCACATGGGGAACATTTGTGGAATCCAAGAAGTCTTGGAATTCCCTATGTCCCCCATGCCACATTTTTGAAAAATAATAATAAATATAAAAAATAAATATATATATAAAAAACATGAAAATTCAAAAGATTTAAATTCAAAAGATTTTGTATGTTGTCATCATTTTCCACAAAAAAAAAATCGTGAAAAGAGGAGAACATAACAGTGTAGAGATATAGCTACTTATTTTTAGAAAAAAAACCAATGTCCAAGTAGTATCGAAACTCTGCCGAAATTCTGAAAAAAAAAATGTTTTGTGTTTTACGTTAGTATGTTTTGTGTTTTACATTATGAATGAAAAAATAATAGTTTGTTTGTTTGGTGAAAATTTTTTATAGAAAATGGAAAATGGTCTTCTCAAAAATAGTTTATTTGCCCGAACTACGTGGGTTTGATTCTCACCGGATGTGAGATACGTAGGCAACCCTCATCGGGTCCAACCCCACCTTTTGCTAAAAAACCAAAAACAAATAAATAAAAAAAAAACAAAAAAAAAACATGTCATAAATAAGTCGGGTGATGTCCAACTTTCCCCTTTTTTTTTAAAAAAAAATAGCAAAATATATATGTCAAATTTCTAAGAAGTCGGGTGACGCTGTTTTATCAAGACATAGTCGAATGTTCCCGAAGGGAACTCCGGAAGGCTGACTTTGCATAAACAGCCACTTTTGGGTCATATTTAAGATTTGGTCCAGTTGACCCACACAGCCTTAAAAATCTTCGTCCCCGAGACGTTGAAAGGTCGTGTTTGCAATATTGAGTTTTCTAAATTTGAAAAAACGATAAAAAGAGTCATGAATAAGTCAGGTGATGTTGTTTTGTCATAAATAGCCGAATGTTCCCGAAAGGGACGCCGGAAGGCTGACTTTGCATAAACAGCCACTTTTGGGTCATTTTTAAGACTTGGTCCAGTTGACCCCCACAACCTAAAAATCTTCGTCCCCGAGACGTTGAAAGGCCGTGTTTGCAATATTGACTTTTCTAATTTGAAAAACGATAAAAAAGAGTTATAAATAAGTCATGTGATGCTGTTTTGTCATAAATAGCTGAATGTTCCCGAAAGGGATGCTGGAAGGCTGACTTGGCATAAATAACCACCTTTGGGTCATTTTGAGATATGGACCCACACAGCCTTAAAAATCTTCATCCCCGAGGCGCTGAAGGGTCGTGTTTGCAACACCAGGCTTTCATTGTAATTTGAAAAAAAAAACAAAGAGTCCGCAGTTAGGTGAATACCGTTTGGATTTTTTGAAATAAGCCGAGCCAGCTTCGGCAGTGTCTTAAACTGTTCTTGCCGAAATAGCCTTAGAGTATATTTCAATTGTCGAAAGGTTATTTTCGTAAAAGAACGGACAAGTTTGTAAAGTGTCATAAAATAATCCTCCCCGACCTCAAAATTCATATGAATTTGGAAGGGGCCACATTTGCAAAAATAACCGTTTGGTTGCATTTGTCAAACGGAGAAAGGGAGTTGGTCATTTGTTTTTGGAGTTTGTAAATCTTTGGGTTGTTTGATTTTTTTCCCAGTTTGTAGGTCATCTTCAAACCTTTGAAACCCAGTTTGTTTTAATATGAAAATTGAAAAAAAAGGGTGTTTAGTATTGTTTATCTTTTATTGGCGAACTACACAAGGTCTGATTCATGCGGGGTCATGATACGTAGGCAATCTCCATAAGATTCGACCACAACAAAAAAAAATGGAAAAATCAAAAAAGGAAAAATGAAAAAATCGAAAAAGAGAAAAGGAAAAAAACGAAAAATCGAAAGAAAAAGAAAATACAAAATAGAATAAAATACAGGGGTTCCCAAAGTACTTCAAAGGGGCAAATAAACAAGCCGAGATGAGGCATGTTGTTTGAAGCAAAGCATGTTAGAAACGGTTAACTGCCTAGGAGCATTGCATCCTCAATGTGTTGTTATCAAATCTGTTAAACTCTAAATGCTAACAAGTTTGTTGTTTTCCGAATCTCAAACAGTTAGTTGTTAAAGAATTCTGGCAACACACCCTTACCAAACTAGATCCAAAGGACTGATAACAACAAGCATGACTACTTCAGAGAATAGTACCGAGGAAGAAAGGCCGATGAGCTAATTGTTAAAGGAAGCGATGGAAAAGATAGAAAGAATGGGACTAGAGATGAATGCAATGCAGCTAGCTCTAGCCAAAGCACAAAAGAGCCCTGAGCCACTAGGGCACGTGCCCGAATACCCCCACTCCGGCCCTTCAACAAGCCTCCCAAATCACCGTTGTCTTCAGGAGAGAAGCCCCCATGATTCCCAAGCTCCACCATCCCATCAACCTCTCCCAACACCAAATGTTCCCACTTTTGTGGGACCCACATCAGCCACCCTGCAAAGAACGACCAGCGAGCCATTGTTTCAGTCTCACGATACGCAATACTATCCCCCCATGAGCCCACATTCCATGCCCCCGAACCACAGGCCTACAGCCCGCACTTGGAGGTACCGGCAGAGATTGAAAAGCCGATTAAAACCCCCGAACAGGATGAGGTATTGAGGAAGTTCAAAAGCCTGGAGCAGTCCTTCAGGAACCTGCACGGATTGGGCAACCAAGTCAGAGTAGCTTACAAAGATCTATGCTATTTCCCGGACGTCCAACTCCCGTCTGGTTTCAAGATGCCTAAGTTCGATTTATATGAAGGGCACGGTGATCCCATGGCACATTTGCGGGGATTCTGTAGCAAAATGAGAGGGGCAGGTGGCAAAGATGAGCTGCTGATAGCTTATTTCGGCCAAAGTCTGAGTGGATCGACACTAGAATGGTATACCAGGCAGGATTCCAGCAGATGGTACACTTGGGATGATCTGGCGCAGGCTTTCGCAGGTCATTTTCAATACAATCTCGAGATAGTCCCTGGCCGTCTCACATTGCTGAGGACTGGAAAGAAGCCTAGGGAAAATTTTCGTGAGTTTGGTTTCCGCTGGAGAGAACAAGCGGCCAGAGTTGATCCTCCCATGAAAGAGGGAGAAATGGTGGACTACTTCTTGCAAACATTGGATCCAACTTACTTTGGTCACTTGGTGACAACGGTTGGGAAATCCTTCAATGAAGTGGTAAAGATAGGGGTCATGATAGAGGAGGGTCTAAGGTCTGACAAAATCCTAAATTACTCAGCGCTCAAGGCAACGACCCAGGTTATTCAGAGCGGCGCGGGAGCTGCGCTCGAGGTCGCATCAGTCGAAGCAGGTACTGAGTCCAAATTCAGAGGTCCTTCCCCTCACTACCGGCCCAGGACCAGTCATCCAAATTATCCACACACTCCATACAACCTTCCACAACCATACTACCCACCATCAGAGCCTCTCTTTTCAGCTCATCATGCCCAATCCTGCCCCCGAGCTCCATATAACCCGCCTCAATATTATCCTCCGAACAAGGTCCGATCGCAGGGTCAACCATCAGGTCACCCCCGCTGGCGAGAGCCAACACCACGTAATGCATTCTTGCCTTCACAACGTTTCCAAGCACCCAACGACCCTAGAAAACAGAGGCATGGGGAAAAACAAAGGCAAGGAAACAATTTCACGCCAATTGGGGAGTCCTACGCAAGTTTGTTTGAAAAGCTAAAGCTTTCAGGACTGATTGAGCTGCTCCTTGGCTATACTCCAGATCCATATGCAAAAGGGTTCAATCCTGCTGTACGATGCATGTACCACTCTAATGTCCAAGGACATAGCATTGAAGACTGTCGTTCTTTGAAAAAGGAAATCGAAAGAATGATTTGGGAAGGGGAAATTGTGATCAACGACAGTGACAAGGAGTAGGCGAATCATCTTGAGAACTTGTTGATTGATGTTGATAATACTGAAGTTGGGGATGGTCTTGGCAATGTTGGTATAGAGCTCAATGGCTAAAATGTCATGCTTTGCAGTTGGAAGATACTCCATTTTGGGTCAGCCGGAGATGCCGTGCTTGGATAGTTGGAAAGACACTCCATTTTGGGTCAACCGGAGAGGATCTTTGATGGTCTATTTTGTTGTCATTTCCGTTGTTCGGATTATTAGGATTGTAATTCGGATTTGTTTTATGTCAATATCTTTCCGCTTATCTTTCCGTTTTGTCATAGCGGTTTGTTTAAGTTTTGTCCAAGTTGTTTAGGATTTTATTCCGGTTTGCTTTGTTTTTAAAACCATTTGTTCAGTCCAATGCAAAAAAATCAGTTTTTGATTATTCCCAGTCATCTTTCTGTTTAGTCATTTTATCATTTTTATTCAACGCCGATTCTAGTGACATGACATGCACGCACAGTTTGGGCCGAGCATTTAAAGTCAATCATAAAACCCCGAAAAGGTGATCAGACCATTTAAAGGAAATAAGAACGGTTTGAGATTATTCAGAGCCCGAGTCATGTGGAACTGGGACAAGTGAAACACAAAGAAAAACCGTTAAAAGCAAGATTCGCCAAATTGGCATGAGGGCCGTTCAAGATAATGAGGGTGAGAGTGTCACCCAACGGTGCTTTTGAAATGACAAGGAAAAATAGAATGTTTAAAATAATTGTCAAGTCCGGCACCATCGGAAGAGACTATAAATCTATGTTCAAATTGTGTTGTTTGCACTTGGCATGTTTTGAAGACTGGAATGACGAAGGCATTTTGTTCTGCTACCTAAACACTTTATCCTTCGTTAACCCCTTTTGAGCCTTATTGTTTTCTTTCGTACCCCTCGTTCGGAATCAGTAAAAACGACTAGAAAACGCAAGCATATGGCATGAAAAAAAAAACAACAAAACGAAAAAAGAGAAAAATGAAGCAGGAAAAAAAATGATAACAAAAAAAAAGACAAAAGAAAGTCGGAATGAAAAGAGGAATTGGGAACTACGTTTGACCTGATTCCTCAAAGAGGATACGTAGGCGCTTCACGGCTCGGTCATAGTTTTGAAAAATGAAAAAAAATCAATTAAAATATCCCCAAGCAAGAAACTGGGGCAAAGGTTGCGTTTGTTGTACATAAATCTAGTTCCGAAGGTTGTAATTAATAACCCAAAATCGATTCATTTTTTGAGCCTTTAATACCCTTTCTTTCTAGCCCTATCCAAAACCCACATTACGGTCCAAAGAAAGACCTTCTGACCAGTCTTCAAAAGATGCCAAGTCAGACAAATAAGAGTCTTACCGGCGAACATAACATTCTGTTCCACAGCAGAAAGGACTCTAATCTCCAACAAAAAGAGTCATACCGGCAACACTCCAAATCACCAGCTGGAAAGTGATACAAATGAGAGAGTCTTATTGGTGAAAACCTTCACAGGCACCATAAGGCGATGAAAGCTGAGAGAAAACCAAAATGAGAGAGGCTTGATAGTGAAAACCCTTCGGGCACTACAAGTCGAATAAGATTGGGAATCAGATGGGGAATCGTCAAGGGAAGGTCTTGAGGGACGATTGACGGCAGAGGATAGGCCACATGTGCATGTCATGACCAATAGAGTCGGTAAAGAGTCATCTTCTCCTTTGTCTTTTATTTTGTTTCTTTTTATCTTTTCCTTTCATAGAGAATTCCCTAGTAGAGTCTGTTTGGTCAGAACCAGTGGGAAATGACTTCAAAATAGGCCATCAACTAGTACACCCAAGTGGTACAAGGAACAGGCGTAAAACCCGTGTCAAGAAGGGTATCCCCATCAAGATGAGATCGATAAAAAGGATGGGCCAGTGTCAGCAATTAATATCATCCCCAGCAAGTTTGATAGCATAATGGAACACAAAGCTGGGAAAGGAGAAAGAGGAAACCATCCCCAACAAGAGTGGCATGACCGCTTACCATGTTTTTAAACTAACAAAATTTTCTTTGATTTAGAAACAGGGAAAATGAACGTTATTGATGGCGGAAAGACATGCCATAAAGAAAATCATCAAACCGGGGCAGAAAATTTTCTCATTGTGAAAATTTTCTTGAAGGCGGGTGCCCATTTGGGGAAGAAGAAAGATAACACCTGTCTCAAGGGAGCTGATCTTTGAACCAGTGTTATCCCCAAGTTTTAATAAAGGGAGCTGAATCCTCAACAGACCAAACAAAAAGATTGAAACTTGTGTGTGGAAAGGCAAAGGGCCAGTGTCGCTCCCAGCAGGCTTCAGAAGAGTGGAGCACCAATTTTGAAGGAATGCAAATCCCCCCAGCAGTGTTATCCTCAACAGGGTTATCCCCAGCTCATAACACTTATCCCCCAGCAGGTAAGTAAATAATCCCCAGCAAGTATTGAGGTAAGACATTTTCAAGTTTTAAGGATATGTCGGGTTCATCCGCCCTCGAACAGGATATGTCGGGTTCATCCGCCCTCGAACAGGATATGTCGGGTTCATCCGCCCTCGAATAGGATATGCTGGGTTCATCCGCCCTCAAAACAGGATATGTCGGGTTCATTCGCCCTCGAATAGGATATGTTGGGTTCATCCGCCCTCGAATAGGATACATCGGGTTCATCCGCCCTCAAAACAGGATATGTTGGGTTCATCCGCCCTCGAATAGGATATTTTGGGTTCATCCGCCCTCGAATAGGATATTTCAGGTTCATCCGCCCTCGAATAGGATATGTTGGGTTCATCCGCCCTCAAACAGGATATGTCGGGTTCATCCGCCCTCAAACAGGATATGTCGGGTTCATCCGCCCTCAAATAGGATAGTTTGGGTTCCTCCGCCCTCAAATAGGATGTTATTTTCAAAGTTATTGATGAAGACAGGCGCCCACCTGAATAACGAGAGGAATACATTCTGTCTTTTCATTTCTGTTCTAGGTCACCCACCAGTATAATGCGGGCATATCATTTTTCATGTCTTTACTACCAGGCGCCCACCTGTATAACGAGAGGAATACTTTTTCAGTCTTTAAATTTCTTACCAGGCACCCACCTGTATAACGAGAGGAATACATTTCAGTCTTTAAATTTCATACCAGGCGCCCACCTGTATAACAAGAGGAATACTTTTTTTGTCTGTCCATTTCATGCCAGGCGCCCACCTGTATAACAAGGGAATACATTCCACGCCTTTACCAATAGGAGACGCATTTCCTAAGTCTAAGTTTTACCCATAGGAGACGCACTTCCTAAGTTACTTCACCCATAGGAGAGGCATTTCCTCCTAAGTTTAGTTGTACCCAATAGGAGATGCATTTCCTCCTAAGTTTGTTTAAGTTTTACCCGATAGGGAATACATTCCACGTCTTTACCCATAGGAGACGCACTTCCTAAAGTTCAGTTTTTACCATAGGAGACGCACTTCCTAAAGTTCAGTTTTTACCATAGGAGACGCACTTCCTAAAGTTCAGTTTTTACCATAGGAGACGCACTTCCTAAAGTTCAGTTTTTACCATAGGAGACGCACTTCCTAAAGTTCAGTTTTTACCATAGGAGACGCACTTCCTAAGTTAATTTCACCAGTAGGAGACGCACTTCCTAAGGAGACGCACTTCCTAAGTTCATTTTACCCAATAGGAGACGCACTTCCTAAGTTTATTTCACCAATAGGAGACGCACATCCTAAGAATAGTTTCATCAATAGGAGACGCACATCCTAAGATAAGTTTCACCAATAGGAGACGCACATCCTAAGTTAAGTTCACCGATAGGAGACGCACTTCCTAAAAAAGTTTCACCGATAGGAGACGCATTTCCTAAGAATAATTTCACCAATAGGAGACGCACTTCCTAAGGAGACGCACTTCCTAAGATAAGTTTCACCAATAGGAGACGCACTTCCTAAAAATAGTTTCACCAATAGGAGACGCACTTCCTAAGGAGACACACTTCCTAAGTTAGTTTCACCAATAGGAGACGCACTTCCTAAGAATGGTTTCACCAATAGGAGACGCACTTCCTAAGATAAGATTCACCAAGAGGAGACGCACATCCTAAGATAAGAATCACCAAGAGGAGACGCACATCCTAAGTTAGTTTCACCTACAGGAGACGCACATCCTAAGTTAAGTTTCACCAACAGGAGACGCACATCCTAAGTTAAGTTTCACCAATAGGAGACGCACATCCTAAGGAGACGCACATCCTAAAAATAGTTTCACCAAGAGGAGACGCACATCCTAAGTTAGTTTCACCAAGAGGAGACGCACATCCTAAGTTAGTTTCACCAATAGGAGACGCACTTCCTAAGATAAGTTTCACCAATAGGAGACGCACTTCCTAAGCAAAGTTTCACCAATAGGAGACGCACTTCCTAAGATAAGTTTCACCAGTAGGAGACGCACTTCCTAAAAATAGTTTCACCAATAGGAGACGCACGTCCTAAGGAGACGCACTTCCTAAAAATAGTTTCACCAAGAGGAGACGCACATCCTAAGTTAGTTTCACCAAGAGGAGACGCACATCCTAAGTTAGTTTCACCAAGAGGAGACACACATCCTAAGTCAGTTTCACCAAGAGGAGACGCACTTTCTAAGAATAGTTTCACCTATAGGAGACGCACTTCCTAAGAATAGTTTCACCAATAGGAGACGCACTTCCTAAGTTTAGTTGTACCAATAGGAGACGCACTTCCTAAGTTATTTCACCCAATAGGAGACGCACATCCTAAGTTATTTTACCCAATAGGAGACGCACTTCCTAAAGAAAAGTTTCACTAATAGGAGACGCACTTCCTAAGTTTATTTCACCAATATGAGACGCACTTCCTAAGTTTATTTCACCAACAGGAGACGCACTTCCTAAGTATAGTTTTACCATAGGAGACGCACTGCCTAAGTTCAGTTTTACTATAGGAGACGCACTTCCTAAGTTCAGTTCTACCAATAGGAGACGCACTTCCTAAAGTTTATTGTACCCAATAGGAGACGCACTTCCTAAGTTCAGTTTTACAATAGGAGACGCACTTCCTAAGTTCAGTTTTACCATAGGAGACGCACTTCCTAAGTTCAGTTCTACCAATAGGAGACGCACTTCCTAAGTTTATTGTACCCACAGGAGACGCACTTCCTAAGTTTATTGTACCCAATAGGAGACGCACTTCCTTAAAGTTTAGTTTTGCCCATAGGAGACGCACTTCCTAAGTCTACTTTTACCCCATAGGAGACACACTTCCTAAATTAAGATTTCACCCATAGGAGACGCACTTCCTAAATTATTTTCATTCATAGGAGACACACTTCCTAGTTCAAAATCATTAAGGTTTCACCCATAGGAGACACACTTCCTAAGACTATTTTACCCCTAGGAGACGCACTTCCTAAGTTTAATTTCATGCACAGGAAACGCACTTCCTGAATTAAGTTTTCATCATTAGGAGACATACTTCCTAGTCTGGTTCGCCCAGGTTATAATTTTGCTTTAGGAGACACACTTCCTAGTTTGGCTTTTTCAGGTTATACTTTATTTTAGGAGACGCACTTTCGGAATTGAGATTTCACTCTTAGGAGATGCACTTCCTAGTTTGATTCATTTTAAGTTCGACCGTAGGAGACACAATTCCTAGTCTAGTTTTTTGAAGTTTACCCGTAGGAGACGCACTTCCTAATCAAGGGCTTTCAAGTTTTTAGGAGACGCACTTCCTAAATCGAGATTTTATTCATAGGAGACGCACTTCCTAGTTCTAATTACTGAGGTTTTCACCCTTAGGAGACATGCTTCCTAGTTTAGCTCATTCCGATTCAACCATAGAAGACGCACTTTCTAGTTTGAGTCATTGAGGTTTTTATTTTAGCAAACACATTTGCTAGCAAGAGTTTTGGTTTTACTCATAAGAGATGCACATCCTAGCCTAGTCTTTAGTTTACTCTCATCATTGCATCAGTAGTGTAAGTGAGTTACAATTTTGCTAACGACTCACAAATCTTCCCAGTACAAACTGGGTTAGGAAATTTTGTTTGTTTTGTTTGTTTTGGTTGTCAGGGACCCGCCTGTAGAACGGAGTTTGTGGTTTGTCAAAGATCGAAGAAGTCAGGAGTCCGCCTGTAGAACGGAGAAACATTTTTCAAGATCAAGCAGTGACCCACTGGAAAGCAGAAGGTTACAACAGAAATCCCCAGCATTCAATCCAAGTTAGAAGCTCGCCTCAAGAATGCGAATCGATAGTCTGGGATGATCAACAGAAGCTGGTCACAAAAACAAAAACAAGAAGAAAAAAAAAAAGAGAAAAAAGGAAAAGAAAAAGAACCCAAATTACGGAAGTGGAGAACAAATGTGGTCTGCTCACGAACTAGCACCTACAACTAGCAAGTATCAAGGTTCAAATTCAAAGTCTGTATGAAGCACCATTCAAGACTCAAGACCAAGTTTCAGAAGACTTAAAGATAGGAATCCTTGTAACTAGTAGCTGGTAGGCTTAGTTAGTCTTTTTCAGTTTTCATTTTTGTTGTAATGACAGGACCGCGGACCGGAACCTCAACGGAACGGCACCTCGATCGGCTCTTCATCTCGGTACACTCTACCATCTCTCTCTCATTTCCGAACTACACGTGGCCTGATTCCTGTAAAACCAAGGATGCAGCTCAGATACTAGGGCTCAGTCACATTCCCTTCCTTTCCTTAGTGTAGTCCGTCCAAGTAGTGGTCGGGTCAAAAACATGTCTAGTCGTTCTTTGTCGGAAAACTCTTCGTGTTTCCAGTCAAAGAGGGGCAGCTGTAGACACCGGATTTTTGACCCTCCCCGAGAATTTTCACATTTTTAGCGTGGATATGTGAAATTTGGTCTAATATAGCCATTTTAACTATTTTTACTTTATTTCGTTGCAAAAAGAAAAATTACAAAATATATATATATATAAATTTTAGTTTATGTATTTCTCATAAACTTGAAAAAATACAAAAATTGTACTTTATTTTGGTACTTTATATAAATTCGAAAATTACAAAAAAATATAATTCTATTAATGTTTTGTAGTCATTTTAAATTTTGAAAAATACAAAAATGTTACTTTATATTTTATCTTTATATAAAAACAAAAATTACAAAAAAAAATAGTTTTATTAATATTTCGTAGCTATTTTAATCTTGAAAAAATATTAAAAAAGATATAGTTTTGTTTAAATATTAGTCTTATTTTGGTAGTTATTTTGCTTACATAGGATTAGTCGAACAACGTCGTGTTCTTAATCGGGTCCGGGCAAAAGAATAATATTCGGGTTCAAACTACCCGTTGTTAGGCCTAATTTTCGGACCTAGCCCATAATAATCCGAGTCCACCACACATGAGGGGACACACGTGGGGAACACGGACGGAATCCCATACACGGGGAACCCCACCACGCGTGGGGAACACAAGCCTCGAACCCCACCACGCGTGGGGCTCATTTTTCTGGACAAATGGGCATTAATACACGGACAAGGATTTTGAAAGAAAAAAACTGGACTTGGGAAAAATTTGGTACTGTTCACGCTTCTTCTTCCTAAAGAAGAAGAAGCAAAAAACCCTAGCAACTAAAACCACCACTCCCTCTGTCCCAACGACCTACTCCCTCGACACCGTCCAAACGCCACCCCGTCTCCTCCCAACTCCGTCACCATCTTGTCCGAAAACCACCAGTCCAAACACCACCACCCGAAAACCCTACTGCCCAAACTACTAGCCCATCGTCACTCTTCCTCCTCCTAGTTCCGAAACCACCGTCGTCACTGCCCAACACCACCTTCCCGACAGCCTGTCGCAACCAACTCCCCCTCCAACCAGCAACCACCCGTCAGCATCCCCCATCGTCGTCATTTTCTAGTCAACAATCAAATAACCAGTGAACATCACCGGAAAAACCAGACCAACGACACATTCCCATCGTGTTAACCGCTGCCCAAACGACCCCTCGTAATCCCTGCAAACCAGTAGCAGCGTCGTCACTGCCCAAACCACCCTTCATAGTTGCTCCGTCCTCAAGCCAAACGACCACCGGAGCCCCCGACGAGCAGCAGTTGTTGCTGCTGCGTCGTCACTATCCGTCACGCCACCAGCTCCTTCCGTAGCTCCTCCTTCCTCGCATCTAACAACCCCTTTTGTTGCATTTTCGAGCCAACCTGCTGCGTCGAAAAAATCCAGCAGCAGCTAACCTCTCGAAAATCCAGCTGCAGCAACAGTTTTCTTTGGGTCCAAGCGTTCTATTTCCATCGAGGTCGTCTTCGGTTCGTCGAGGTCCAGTACATTGAGTTTGACATCGAGGTTTCAACGTTCCGTCATTGGAGAGGTTTCCGATAGTTGTCGGGACAGTTTGGTTGTTGTTCTTGCTTCAAACAGGTGCATACACATTTCCAAACTTGTGATATTTGCTTAAATGGAACGAAATGATATGGATTTCCTATGCACTATTTGTGTATCGGCTTTGTGGAATGTCTCTTCCTTCGTTTCATTATTTTAAGTAGTTATTCCGCATTTTGTTTCTTCATGCTCAGATCATTGTTATCTAAATGCTTGTCTCAATAGTTGTTTGTACATGTAGTAGTAATGTTAAAATCATAGGAGTAATTTTAATCCCGCGAAAAATACTCGTTTCATCAAATAAGTTTAATCTACAACCCATGACCTCGCAAAGTAGCAAAAAATGTAGTTATTTTAGCCTTGTCCCTTTTTCTAAAAAAAAAAAGAAAAATAAATAAATAAATAAAAATGAGACGAGCCTCGCCAAATAAAAGGGATAAATTGCGGGGCCCTCATAGATATATATATCATAATAAATACTTAGATTCCGGGATGGGCCGTTTAGCAAATTTCACGGCCCTACCCAAAATAATGATACGCTAGTCGCTTTAGGCGCGTATTTAATAATGTTATCTCTCTAAACTCGGGTATACATTTATGTGACCCAAATCCAATTCTCAACGGAGTCGAAATGTGTTTCTAATCACGGGTACATTGATTGTGACGTGGTTCGAGATGCGTGTCCATGACGTTGCAAATTCATTTTAAAAAATAAGAATGAGATGAGCCTCGCCAAATAAAATACAAATTGCGGGGCCCTCAGTAAATATTTGCTTTAAAAATTGTTTAGACTTCGGGATGGACCGTTTAGTAAAATTCCACGGTCCTACCCAAAATAAATACGCTAGTCGCTTTAGGCGCGCCTTTAATAATTTAATTTCCTTAAACTCGGGTGCACATTGATGTGACCCAAATCCAAATCTCAACGGAGTCAAAGTGTGTCGACGACCACGGGTACATTGATTGTAACGTGGTTCGAGATACATTTTTATAACGTTGCAATTCTTGATAAAAATAACAGTAAATGATAAAAGCGGTTGAAAGATAAAATTTGCACATAAGTTCATATTGTATTTAAAATCAGATAAATAAGCCAAATATAACAGTTGAGCGACCGTGCTAGAACCACGGAACTCGGGAATGCCTAACACCTTCTCCCGGATTAACAGAATTCCTTATCCGGATTTCTGGTACGCAGACTGTAATATAGAGTCATTCTTTTCCTCGATTCGGGATTAAAATTGGTGACTTGGGACACCCTAAATCTCCCAAGTGGCGACTCTGAAATAAATAAACAAATCCTGTTTCGATTGTCCTTTAATTGGAAAAAACTCCCTTGCGCCCTCGCGGGTGCGGAAAAAGGAGGTGTGACACCTAGAAATGTGCCTACTTCCACACAAATACCAAATATTTTTCCAGTTGCTAAAGAACACTTTGAAAACACTGAGAAATATTTGGATGAAACACTTCATAAAGAAACTAACTCACAAATATCTGACACAAATGAACCACAAGAAATTCCATTAAGAAAATCTCAAAGAATTAGAAAATCGGCTATTTCGGATGATTACGTGGTTTATTTGCAAGAGTCAAATTTTGACATTGGTCTTAATAAGGGTCCGGTTTCATTTTCACAAGCCATAGAAAGCAATGAGTCTGACAAATGGATTGATGCCATGAAGGAAGAGTTAAAATCCATGGAATACAATAAAGTCTGGGATCTTGTTGAATTGTCAAAAAGTTCTAAAAGAATTGGGTGTAGATGGGTCTTTAAGACCAAACGCGATTCAAATGGCAATATTGAGAGATACAAAGTCAGACTTGTTGCCAAGGGTTATACTCATAAATGAGGCATTGATTATAAAGAGACATTTTCACCGGTCTCAAAGAAAGACTCGTTAAGAATTATTATGGCTTTGGTGGCTCATTATGATTTAGAGTTACATCAAATGGATGTGAAAACTGCCTTTCTTAATGGAGATCTCGAGGAGGAAGTGTATATGGACCAACCAGAGGGTTTCGAAACTAAAGGAAAAGGGCAAATGGTGTGTAAACTGAAGAAGTCAATATATGGACTTAAACAAGCTTCACGACAATGGTATATAAAGTTTAATGACACCATAACATCTTTTGGATTTATGGAAAATACCGTTGATCGGTGTATATACCAAAAAATCAGTGGGAGCAAGTTTATATTTTTAATCCTATATGTTGATAATATTCTACTTGCTGCTAATGATTTAGGCATATTGTGTGAGACTAAAGATTTTCTCTCTAAGAATTTTGAAATGAAAGATATGGGTGAGGCATCCTATGTGATAAGAATAGAAATATTTTGTGATAGATCACAAGGATTATTGGGATTGTCTCAGAAAGGCTATATCAAAAGAATTCTAGAGAGATTTAATATGAACAATTATTCAACAGGAATTGTTCCAATTCAAAAAGGGGACAAATTTAGTCTCATGCAATGCCCTAAGAATGATGTAGAACGAAAGGAAATGGAATCAATTCCTTACTCTTCAATTGTTGGTAGTTTGATGTATGCTCAGACTTGCACAAGACCAGATATAAGTTTTGTATGTCAGAATGCTAGAAAGATATCAGAGTAACCCAGGAATTGATCACTGGAAAGCTGCAAAGAAAGTTTTGAGGCACCTGAAAGGAACGAAGGTTTACATGCTCATGTATAGGAGATCCAAGCATTTGGAAGTTGTTGGATACTTGGATTCAGATTTCGCTGGATATATTGACACTAGAAAATCCACGTTTGGTTATTTGTTCCAATTAGCTGAAGGAGCAATATCGTGGAAGAGTGCCAAATAGTCTGTCATTGCTATATCCATGATGGAAGCAGAATTTGTGGCATGTTTTGAAGCCACAATTCATGCATTATGGCTGCGAAACTTTATTTCAGGACTTGGGGTTGTCGACACCATTACCAAGCCGCTGAAAATTTACTGTGATAATTCTGCAGCAGTATTCTTCTCCAAGAACGATAAGTACTCCAAAGGTGCCAAACATATGAAATTAAAGTACTTTACTATCAAGGAGGAAGTTCAGAAACAAAGAGTGTCACTTCAACATATTAGAACTGATTTCATGATTGCAGATCCGTTAACGAAAGGTTTACACAAAGATATTTAAAGAACATGTACATAAAATGGGTCTTGGCTGCATTTATGATTGATGTATTTATGATGTTTTGGCACTCTGAGCTCATTTATGTGTTTCTGATATACATTAATGATTTTCTGTTTCTCATAATGGTGTACACATTATTATTTTGAGATATTACACGATAAGTCTCAATGAGACATTATTGTGGACCATAATATTTTATAGCTTATGGACCTGGTACGATGAGTTACTAATGTTGTAGTATATGGAAGGGAGTATGTAGACAAATTATATATAACCGCCATAACTTACATAACTCACATTGTAGTATATGGAAGGGAGTATTATGGTATTTATGATGGACATTATAGAAGAGATTTGTTTATGCGCAACTAATGTTCCTATATTAAATATTAATATTATGTGATTATTGGGCCAAGTGGGAGAATGTAAGATTTTCTTACGATAATTTATTGGTGGCCCAATAGATTTAAGGCCCATAATTAATATCTATATTATATTAAAAAGAGAGTAGTATGCATTGTGGTTAAGCCAAGTGGCAAGCTAAAATGAAGCCACTTGGCAATTTTAAGACAACATTAATAATTAGAAATTATATATAGAAACATAACTAATGGAGGTAGTTTAATGAATCTTATACATTATCTAAATAGATCTAGACAAATCTAATCTATATATCTATATTTAAATTTATATGTATATTTGTATCAATATCTATATCTATATCTATATATTGATCCACTCATAGATTTTCTTCTATGTTAGCTAGAAATATGGAGGTGAAAAATTAATTAAAAACTATAATATATATAAAGACGTAAATTGAGATAACTTATGACTATTTATACTTAGGAGTAAGTTAAAATATAAAATAAAACTAAAAATTACTTAAGATATTAAAGATTTATTGAGTTTAAAAACTAAATAAATTCAAGCAGCAAAATAAGATCTTACATAAAGTATACAAATTAATTATAAGGTAAGAGAAAAATTAAATAATCAGCAAAAGATATTTTAATAACAAGAAAAATAAATTCATATTAATATTGATAAATCGTGCAAACGAATATAATATACGTAAATATTACTACAACATTTAGATACAATGTGTTCAAACAATTAAGAAAATATTTTTCTATGATTAATATTTGAAATGAGTTTAGTTAGTTTAAGTTTGAAAGCATACCATTATTTTTAAAAAAATATAGTCCAATTAAGAAAATAGAATGATAAAAATTATTTGAATTTGAGATGAGAAAGTATTTTAATTTTTATCTATATTATATTAGAATGAATGTGGTAAAAATAGATATTAAATTCAAACAGGCTAATAAAAATTCACATGACAATGTAATAATATTAGGTATTGAATAATATAACATCAATAATAAAGAATAAATAGAAAAAAAACTAAGATTTTTTATCATAGGAAAAAGTGTAAAACTTATTTAAATTTGAGATGAGAATTTTTTTTATATTATGATAAGAAAAGTTATAATATAAGTCCACATAACTCAAGTCTAATAGTAAAATAAAAAATTAAAAATATTGAACAATAAAAATAAATTAGAGATAATGTAAGGACATTTATAAATCATAAGTTCAGAAAATAAAATAAAGTAAATATACAATACTTAAAAATATTATTAAATTTTAAATAATTTAAAATTTTCGAACAATATTTTTGAAACAAAATAAATATTTATTTTATAATTTAAAAATTATATATTTATCTTATATTATTAAAGAAAAGTAGTTGAGAATGATATTAAATAAAGTTACGAGTTAATGAAAATCCACATAAAACGTAATAAGACTATATATTAGATTAAAAAAATAGAACAATTATGTTAACTTATTAGAAATTTAATATTAGAAATGAAAAGAAAAGACTATTTGAATTTAAGATTAGAAAGTTCTTAAAACTACGATGCGAATGCTTAAATTATGAATAATACCACGAAATTGAAGTCTTATTTATGAAAAATAAAATAATAATAAAAATAAAATTTTAAATTATCAAATAAATTTATAATATAGGTAATTTTACAAAAAATAAATTTGTATCTTAAAACTAAAAAAGAAAAAAAATTATGTAAAGAAGTAAAATGACAGTGAAAATATTACTACAATATTTAGATATAATATGTTCAAACAATTAAGAAAATATTTTTCTGTGATTAATATCTGAATCGAGTGCAGTTAATTTGAGTTTGAATGCATAGCATAATTATTTGAGTTTGAGATAAGATTTTTTTTAAAAAAATATTACGTAAAGAATTAAAATGACAGTAAAAATATTATTGCAATATTTAGAAATAATGTGATCAAAAAATTAAGAATTTTTTTTCTATGACTAAATAAATTTTTAAAAATACAAAATAAATTTCTAATATTGGTAATCTTAATAATGAAAATTAAAAATTAAATTTTATCTTATAGCTAAAAAAGAACAAAAATTTAACTGCATCTAATACAAAATTAATTATAAGAGAACTCAATACATTTGGAACATGATAATCAAATAACTTATGTATTAATATTTTAGACTTACGATTAATATATGAATCGAGTGTAGTTAGTTTGAGTTGAATGCATAGCATAATTTTTTGAAAATGTGGTCCAGTTTAGAAAATAAAATGATAAGAATTATTTGAGTTTGATATGAATTTGTTTTAAAAAAATATTACGTAAATAATTAAAAAGATAGTAA
The DNA here is from genome assembly GCF_000715075.1 of Nicotiana tabacum. Lineage (NCBI taxonomy): Eukaryota > Viridiplantae > Streptophyta > Magnoliopsida > Solanales > Solanaceae > Nicotiana > Nicotiana tabacum. The sequence continues at coordinate 55,671,226 of NC_134095.1, read as the reverse complement.
AAATATTATTACAATATTTTGAAATAATGTGTTCATAAAATTAAGAATTTTTTTTCTATGATTAAATAAATTTTTAAAAATATAAAATAAATTTATAATATTGGTAATCTTAATAATGAAAATTAAAATTAAAATTAAATTTTATCTTATAGCTTAAAAAGAAAGAAAATTTAACTGCATCTAATACAAAATTAATTATAAGAGAACTAAATACATTTGGAACATGATAACCAAATAACTTATGTATTAATATTTTAGACTAACTAAAAGTTACAATTTAAAACAAAATATGACATTATTTTGGTTATAGATAAAATATTAATATAAAACTAATTAATATTTATAGTAGGAAAGAGAATGTATATTAAAAAGAAAATAGAGGTAGTGTGAGGATACTTATACTTTAAATTAATTTTAATATAGATAAAATAAAATAATTAATTATATTTAAAAATATTACTGACAAATTTAAATGATTAAAATATTATGAATAAGAGGATAAAAGCATAAAAATATATCAAATTTCGTGAATAAAATATTTTTTTTTATCACATACTATTAAAAGAATAATAAGCAAGACATTAATTTAATTATAAGCTAACAAAAAATTATATGATGGTATAATAATATGAAATATTAAATAATAAAATAACTATAAGAAAAGAAAAAAAAGAATTTACTTAAAAATGATGTGATGAATAAGACATATTTGACTTCCTGATAAAAATAAAGTGATTGTAAGAATTTTGTTAAAATAATATGATCTAATGTGCTCGAACAAGACAAATCACAATATGACATGTTTAATATTCTTTAATATCGACAACGGAACGAAATGCAAGTACTAAAATCAAGGGGTTAGGTTGCTACAAATATATGTTAAAAAGATTGGTTGTCTACTATGAGATTTGATCAATAATTTCATATCCTGCTTCATAATTAAATTCTCATGTTATATAATTTTTATCTGAGAGATATATATTTTAAGGTTATTTGTACATGATTCAAACAATATACATCGCAATTTGAAATGATTTGTCCGCGCATCGCACGGGTACTAATACTAGTTTAATTAATGATCAAATCTCATTCGTCCGATCGGTTACTTGATGGACGTACCGGATTAAATGAGAACCTCTATAAATTGGTCCTCTCCCTACCCATTAGGGTTACCGTATTTTTATTCTCTCTTCCATCACTAAAGTCGGCGGTAACGTAAAATTAGGGCAAGGGGCGAGAAACCGATTACCGATTAATGCTTCCGCTTCAAGATAATGGATTTCGCTTCAAGTATGTTTTCTGTAATAATTTTATGTAAAATTATCATGATCACGGTAAGAATTAAAGTTTGTGTTTACAACAATAACCTGTTTTCGGGTTCACTTTACGCTTCAGAAACATCAAATTTTCAATCTTGAAAAGTGTACAATGGAGACAAAGTGAAAGCGCTATGGCTTTTTAATTATTGATGATCCCTTTAAATTTTTTGACCAACTTTTTACACTTGAACCAAAATTTTGCTTCCATTTCTAAAGATAATAATAATTGAAGCCTCTTTTTTAATGACAACTAAAAATATGCTTCTCTTTTATTTCTTCTCTCTATGATATTCATGTGTATATATTCTCTAATCAGCAGATCTCGATTTGGATAAGTACTTAATTAGAGGAGAAAAAATTGAAAAACTTTTTAGTTTGACAGTATTTATCACCTCAATTCACAAATCTGAATATACCAGTAAATACCTTTTTATTTATGGAAACATTGTAAGAACATTAATATAAAGAGCAAAATTGACATGACCAAAAAACTATGTGATCAGTTATCTATTTGTTTTTCATTTTCTTTTGTCTTGCACCTATCTCATCTATTGCAAATTACAACATTCAACAAACCATATACAACATATTAAAAGCATATTGCTATATATGAATTTCAAGGTTGGGATGTGGTGTATAGCAATTAGCAGAGTGCTTTTTGGAAGCAAAAGTTGTACTTTAGAAACTTTTATTAAAGATGAGCCATTTGAATATAGTTATTTTGCCAAAAATTCAACTAAACGTTGGGGAAAAAGATATTTTCAATTCTCACAAAAAATTGTTATAAATTCCTCAATTCTTAAAAAAAAATCTGATAAGTGGCTAAAGGGGAAGAAAGAAGGGGGTTTGTGTCCCTATTTAGGTGTCAAGGACGACAGAGTAGGGCTTTGTATATCTATTTATATTCTCTAAAGTTTGCTTGTGCTGCTGCTCCTTACTCTTTCCCATGGTTATTCCTTATTATACTAATTTCAAGGTTCTGATAAAAGACTGCAAAGCCTACAGCTAGCTATTTTTGCTCTACACAAGTTTCCTCCAACTGAATACTTTAAAACATTCTGAATCTTTTACTGGTGAGATTTCCCAGACGTGCACTTCAGCATATGAAATGGTATATTGGGATAAGTAATAAGGAAACATAAAAGGTTGTGTGGGGGAAAAATCTCACACTGTTGTTTCAACCAACAAGTAATCTTCTTATAGCTAGTCTTCTATACTTACTCTCTACTCAATCTCATATGTACCCCTCATTTAAGGTCCCCTTATCCTTTCTATTCACGCAAGTATACGTGATCGACAAGTAATATAATTCATAGCATTTAACATCCCAAATTCACGAAACAAAAGTAAAATATGAGGCGATATACATAGAAATATATATGCTTTAAGCTAAACATCAAGACGTCAGTCAAACTTAAAATTAAATCGTGACACTAATTAGTTCTACTTAAAATTAGGATTACTAGCTTGTACAATGTGAGATGTATGAGATCTTTCTATCATTAAGTAAAGGTTTTAGATTTAAGCTATAGACATAGAAAAACTGGTGGTAAGGAGTACTGGATCGGATTACATTTACATGCGGTGAATTAATAAAGCCAATAATTATCGAATACTAGATGATTATACAAAAAAAAATGCATTCTTTCAAAGTACTATAATTTAGTTGAATATTTGTTCTATACTTCCATTACTTCTTGCGATACGTTACAATGTCCTAATAATCCATAATGAACATTTGCACCCTCATCAAGATATCCTATACAATATGCCCAGTGCAAGTGTGCAACCAATCTAAAATCAGAGGCGAATCTAGAAATTATATAAGTAATTAATTGGTTCAACATTCAAATTCTTACTACTACTTAACCCATTGCACTTTTGAAATCATATGTTCATAGTTTAATTTTTGAAATGTCTTTAGCGATTTTCACATATATATTTTGTATATTGTGTCAAAAGTACCGGATTCAATTGAATCCGTTACTTCTATTCTCCGTTCCCCTCCGGCTAAATTTTGTTAGCGGTAACTGTTAAGAGTTGTCGCATTATCAACTGTAATGCATCATATGTTATATGTAAAATACAACTATGCCTGAATCGATCGATATGAAAAACTGTAAATTGGATATATACAACTTTTTATACACACACTTGGGCATATTAATCAAACAATCAAAGAGACAATAATGGGCAAAATAGTATCATAGGATTTAAAAGAAAGATTTAATTGTAATACTTCATCAAAGGCACTCCAAGAGATTCTTTCTCTCAAAACCACCTATCAGCTCAAAACATTTTTTTGTGTACTAAAATTGACTAAAAATTTCAGATTTTACATGATATTTAATGCTTGGGACTAGGAATGAATATGATAGAAGAAGAATCTAACATATCAACAAGACATATTTTTCCTCGTGTGTCGATAGAAAAAAAAAAAGTGGGGATCAATGTTAAGTTTCAAGGCAAGCCAGCCATTATTTTTGTGACTTAGATGAAAGTAGCAATATATTGCATGTGTGGATAGCTTATTTAATTTAGACTCTTCTTCGGTGTCTGATTTTCAAAGTGAAACGATCTAATAAATAATTTTAGTATAGGAAGGGGCAGTTGTTCGAGGAGTTAGATGATTGTATATAGGGGAAGGTGAATTTGTATAATATGAATTATATAAAAGTGTAACAACTCCACCATATCTGGCCTAGCTGTTATGCCCATTGTTTCATTAATCAAATATCACTTGGTTTGTAGTGGAAATGCATACAGAACAGGAGTACGCTCGTCTTCATTATATTCGGAAGGCTGGTCCTACATCTTCCTTTGTCTAGTTTTGCGATATACAATAACTTTCCTGATCTGGGATTTTCAATCTTTGATGAAAATAACCCTAACTAATGTGACATTAACTGAAGAATTCATGCCACGTGTACTTCTTTTTTTGCTAGCCGCGTGTCACATCCCTATTTTACCAATATATATTTGTATTAATTAGGTCGTTTCATCGTAGCGCAGTTTTAGATTAAGATTATATATGTTTATGTTTAATCTTTTATATGATAAATAAACTTGACCCACTCGGAAATGCAATGATACAAGCATGACTATATTAATACTAAAGTAATTCTATTATTTAATATCTTTATCTTATATTATACAAAACGAAAGTAGAGCCGCGCCCTTGGAGAACTGCAAACTGCAATTAATTAAGGATATGTAGTGGCTTTTTAGGACATTCAGTGAGACGAAATTAGAATGGCCACAAAGAAGAAAGAACATTAATAGACTTGCAGAAAGTTTTTTTCTTTTTTTTTTCTTTTTCAAAAAAGAAGAAGAAGAAGAAGAAATTAACACTTCTAGCCTCATGCATAATTATTTTGTTTTTCTCGACAAATTCCTCCGTTGTTGCTTAGGTTATAAAATTGATCTCGCTATATATCTCATACAAAAGTATATGTTATATTTTTATTTCTTGAATGTTAGTTGATCTTTGTAAATGTGTCTTTATTACAGAATGGCGTGACTAATCCACGATGCTCAAAATTTATGCTAATAAATACAAAAACTAATTAACGTGATAATGCATGAGAAAAAGGATTCAAAAGACATAACTCTATATCTATATCTATACTATATTAAAAGAACGAAACCCCTTAGCGAAATATCGTTCGCCTTTTTATCCTTTAAAAGTAGATTTTATATTGGTCAAATTTGTAATTTAATTATATTTCTAATATTTAAGACTTTTTGATCAATTAGTTATTAAAACTTTCCTTGCTTGTACTATGTAAAAAGACCTAATATTTAGGATTTTAAATATAATATACTTGTCCTATAAGGCTACACTTACGACTAAAGTTTCACGGCATTCCAAGAGTTATCATCTATTTAGGGTTAAATCTTCGTAGATACGGCTATACCAAATTAAGATGGACAAGAACATGTTGGACCACTTTTTTCTTCTATAATGAGGGATCACGTTTAGTTTGAACTACCTTAGCTATAGTTGGGATATCGATTTTTCAACAGGTAATTTAATTTTTTTATATAATATGAATATCTCTCAAAAATTACTTCAAGCATCTATTTCAATCAAGAACAAAATATGAGATCTAGCATGCTTCTTACTTTACTTGTATTATTTATCCATCTTGTTATGATGTTATTACATTTTTTAATAGTAGACTTTTTCAAGCGTTGCCACACGCAGAGAATATGATGTCTTTTTTGAGGTGATTTAATTTTTGTTGTCGATTATATGCACTTTCTCTCAGACCCCACTAAGTGAGATTATACTGTGTTGTTGTTGTTGTTGTTGTTGTTGTTGTTGTATATGCACTTTCTCTCAAAGACAATGTCACCTATCTCAGTGGAGAATAAAATAAGCCTATATCTATAGTGTTATTATTGTTTTTCACAAAATTATAATCTATTCCATTTTGTGTCTCACACCTTTATGTAACATTTCTGTTTGGAATAATCAAATAAATAATACTAGATTCTTCTTCTTCTTCTTAAATTAAAATTCACAAACTTCACAAAAGTTAGAATTATTAATATATTAAAAGCACGAATGTCTTTAACAAAATGTTGCTCGTCTTTTTTATCCTTTAAAAATTGAGTTCACACTAGACAAAATAATCATTTTATTATTTTTCTAATATTTAGAAATAATCATTTAATTAATCTCATACTATTTAGAAATAGTCATTTAAGTAATTTCTTACTATATAGGAATTGTCAATTAATTATTATCTTAATTTTTATAAACTAGAAAAAGTATTTTCATTCAACGCCATTTTTATTTAGGAGTACTAAATTTCTTCTTTTAGGTTTTATAGGAGGTTTCTTTAGTTAATAAAATTCTGCCTAAAAAGTTTCTTTTTTTGAGTTCTCCTTTCAGGTTTAAGAGGGGGTTTTCTTTAGTTAACAAAATTTTACCTAAAAGTTTTGGTTTTTGTTTTCTTTAGTTAATAAAGTTTTGAGGTAGAAAAGTTAGAAAAGTTTCGGTGCTAACTTTTTAGGACTACTTTTTATAAACTATATTAGGTGAAAATGAGCCTTTTGAACTAATTTATGGATTAGGAGTCTTTATTTTTTAATAATTCTTTTTTTATCTATTTGAACTATATGCAATTATATATATATATAGTTTATTTACCCGTATTTTTAAAAGTGTATTTTGTTAAGTAGTAAAAACCTAGATTACACCTAGCAAATTAAAATCCGTTCTAATTTAGTTTTTATGGATCCGCCTCTGATAGTATGCTTTGACAAGGTTCTTCTAATCCAAATTTAATGACAATTCCAATAATAATCGTAGGACAATATTTTTTTATTTGCTGAGTTAGCTAAATAGGACATGTCAATTTATATAATTTTTAGGCACTTGCATTTTTATCTTTTGTTTTTCTTTTTAGTTTATAAAAAATATTACATAATGTTAGTGGTGTTAGCTTCTTAAAGTTTTGTATGCAATAATATGGGATACA